>NC_134356.1:301299978-301434978 GCF_048569485.1 Anomaloglossus baeobatrachus | reverse complement strand
TTTTTAAAAAAAATCAGCATGGGCTTCGCCCATCGAGCACCAGAGCATTTTACTTCTCATTCATCCCAAGTAATCAGATGACTCCAGTGTCGGCCGATTACTTGTTCTGTGTCCCCCTGCATCCATCGCAGCGTGTACGGGCTGTGAGGTCAGCGGAGTGGAGACAGTGACATGCTCTGCTCTGACACTTAGTGTGCTGCATGTCACTATCTTTCACCACTCTGGGACTTGTTGTGCAGGTGACCGGATGCTACATGTCACTAACTGCCTCACTCTGAGACTTGTTCAGGTGAGAGTGTATACAGTTGGAACAATGCAGCAGAAGTCACAGAGTGGAGCAAGGTAGTGACATGTATCATCCGGTCACCTGCACAACAAGTCCCAGAGTGGATACAGTGACATGCAGCACACTATGTGTCAGAGCAGAGCATGTCACCAACTTGCTCTGCTCTGTCACCTGCGGTGCTGCATGTCACGTTTTTGCCGCGATTTGGTGCGTTTTTTGCTGCGTTTTTGCTCACTGCGTTTTTAATCAGTGCACAATGCCATTAAAGATTGTTGATGAAAAAAAAAAAAAGGTCTGATGTCATTTCCTTATTCAAAATGTTCATTGTATGCAGGAGAGCAGACAGCAGCTGCAGAACTACAAGGCTCAGCATCCTCCATTCACTAGTGTATGCAGGAGAGCAGACAGCAGCTGCAGAACTACAAGGCTCAGCATCCTCCATTCATTAGTGTATGCAGGAGAGCAGACAGCAGCTGCAGAACTACAAGGCTCAGCATCCTCCATTCACTAGTGTATGCAGGAGAGCAGACAGCAGCTGCAGAACTACAAGGCTCAGCATCCTCCATTCACTAGTGTATGCAGGAGAGCAGACAGCAGCTGCAGAACTACAAGGCTCAGCATCCTCCATCCAGGACTGTATGCAGTTTTTTACCCAAAAAGAAAAAAAAAATGACATGGGCTTCGCCATATTTTTGTATGCTAGCCGGGTACAGCAGGCAGGTACGGGCTGCCCCCAAACCCCAGCTGCCTATTTGTACCCGGCTGGGAACCAAAAATATAGAGAAGCCCTTTTTTTTTTTATTATTTCATGAATTTCATGAAATAATTTAAAAAAAAAATGACATGAGCTTCGCCTAATTTTGGTGTCCAGCCGGGTACAACTAGGCAGCTGGGGATTGGAATCCACAGTGAAGGGTGCCCAAGCTTTCTGGGCACCCCCACTGCGAATTGCAGTCCGCAGCCACCCCAGAAAATGGCGCTTTCATAAAAGCGCCATCTTCTGGCGCTGTATCCAACTCTTCCAGCTGCCCTGATGCCGGGTGGCTAGCTGGGTAATAATGGAGTTAGGGCTAGCTTTATATTATCAGCTAGCCCTAAGCCCGAAATTCATGGTGTCACGCCAATATTAGACATGGCCACCATGAATTTCTAGTAATGATAAAAAAAAAACGCAACACCCAGAAAAATATTTTTATTAGAAATAAAACACAACACAATTAGTGACTCCATCTTTATTGAAATAAACCCCCCTCCGCAGTAATCCTGGGTCAAGGGTCCCGCGCCGTCCAATCCGGATCCAATATCATCTGATCGGTTTGCTGGAAAGCAGAGCGATCAGATGATGTGTCAGGTTAAACTACGTGAATCACATCACACATCAGCTGATTGTATAAAAGCCGATTATACAATCAGCTGATGCATCAGTAGAAAAAAATAAATAAATAAATAAATACTCACGTCTGTGCTGATTACCGGCAGCTCCTGCAGCGGAGTCTGATCCTGGCCCATCACTGCAGGAGCTGCCGGTAATCAGCTGATGAAGTCCCCTGACGGCAGGATCAGCTGATAGCTGGCCGGGTGCGAAAAAGCCGGCGACACCACGAGAATCGATCAGCTGATGCGTCAGGTGACTCCATCAGGTGATCCACAGCCAGGTCCTGCAAGCTTCGTACGTGCCCCGGGGAGACTGCACACAGCCGAAGCGGCGGGACCGAGACAGGGGCTGGAAGCGGGCATGGCACCAGACCCTGCAGACAGGTGAGTATGACATACACACACACATACACACTCACACACACACTGTATATATACACACACTGTATATACGCACACACACTGTATATACACACACACACACTGTATATACACACACACTGTATATACACACACACTGTATATACACACACACACTGTATATACGCGCACACATACACACACACTGTATATACACACACACATACACATACACTGTATATACGCGCACACACACTTTCTTCCCCTGGCTGTGTAGAGCTGCTGCTGTCTCTGTGTGATTGATCTCAGTGCATCCACTGGGAAGAGGCAGGGAGGAGGGTTTGGGTGGGAGCAGAGTGGGTGTATTAGACACAATGGGTGTGTTAGATAAGCTAGACACCGCCCTGGAGCCACAAAGAATTCTGGGACTTGTAGGAACTGAACACAGGAAGTCAGAGGAGAGATTAACCCCATCAGAGCTGGAGCCAGCAATGAGCATGTGCTGCTAGTGCACAATAAAAGGTAATTTTGCTGAAAAAACATAATAGATGTGTTGAGGGGCACATATTAGCAAGATTTATCAGAAAAAAAAAATCAGTTTTGGTAACTGGATAACTTCTTTAAATAAATTTGAATACTGATATTTAAATTGTTTTCAAAATTTTGTACGTTTTAACTTTTACTCTTCCCAAGGGACCCTCAGAAATATATGTAATTAGAGTAAAAAAAAAGTCTTATGTTCTACAATTGGTAGAGATCCCAGTAGTGGCACCCACATTAAGCTCACATTTAGCACCTATTCAGAGATGATAAGTTATATGGACCAGAATACTCCCTTTAAGGCCAACAATCTATATAGTCATACTGGTGTAGCACCCAGGGATATGGGGTACTCAGTTCCGGGCAGTGTTTGTATTAGGGATGTCACCATGGTGGCTGTTACCCGGTTCCGTGCCCTGGGTCCTTTTTGTAATGGGGATATTTACAGGGCAGTTGTGAATTAAGTTATTCGTGACGTCACTTGCGGTGATGTGGCTAAGTGTAGGGAGTCGCCGCTGCAGGTTTTGCTGGTGCTGATGGAACATGCAGCTCTGATGACTTGGGCCCTGCACAAGTAAAGTATTACCCCAGCAGGTGTATGGTGCGGTGGACGTCGGAAGAAGGAGTCTAGACAGGTATTCAGTGAGACTGGTTTACTCACTTTAGTTGTTAACTGGTTGCCTGAGGCCGACTGGTTTCGCCTCCAGGTCCCCGTCGTCCCAGTGCCAGTCTGGTTCTCTGGTACCTTCTTCCCCTGCACCTGTCTCTGGTAAGTGGTTACCCATGGTATGGAACACTGGGGGTCCCCGGATTGTGGTTTGTCCACCTCTGTCCGCCTGATGGTAGCATGAACCCTATAGGGATGGAGTCTCTGGTCCTATCCCCGGCTCTCTCTTTGCTACTGAGTCTTCGGATTCTTTAGGGTCAGCAAGGTCCTTGATGGTCCCCTTTGCTGTGCAGGTGTTAACAGGTCAGCTTGATGCTCCTTCCTGTCCTAGGGTTCTGTACCCCGTTGGTCCATAGTTCCGGGAGTACTCCACCGTACTCCACCGGCAACTACCTCTGCTTGGTATCAGGTCACCATTAACCCGAGTCAGGAAGCACCTCAGTCACAGCCTCCACCTTCAATAGACTTAGACTGACTTCATCTGACTACTCTCCAAAGTCTGCCTCTCCCACCTGGTCAACTAGTGGACTGGAGTCGCTCCACCTCTAGGCAGCCATCCATGGTCCCACTCTAGCTAGGTACCATTGTATGGGGGATTGTTGGGGAAAACTGGGATTACCTGGGTTTTTGGTGTTACTGGCACTGGGGCTCTAGATCTCTAAGGGGTAGGCCCTGCATCCTTGTGGGGATGCAGAACCTTGTAGCACCCTGAGGCGTTCAGGGGCACTACACTGGCTCACTCAGAGGAACACATTTCCTAACTGAGAATTTGAAGAGTATGCTTTTTCTCAAATTCTCACGTAGAGCCTTAATTTTTATTCTACTTGTTTTTTTCTGTGGTGTCTTACTTTGAATTTTTGGGGTACCGAAAATATAGCTTAATTTATAGTTATCTGTGATGAGAGAAACCACATTCCACCAGAGGGAGCCCATCTAGGGTTGGTCATCAAGCACAACACATAAGACCCATTGCATCACATCCTCTGAAGAAGGAATAAGAGACTGTGATTAGAGATGAGCCAACTTGTTCGGTTCCCATTCTGCAATTTCAAATTCGGTATTTCAATAGCACAATTTAATTAAGCCCCACAAAAAATATTTCAGTTACCTTATTTTGTAAAGCACAAAACAAAATATACAGTGGCTGTTATATGAAACCAGCCAACATTATATTATCCCTTAGTTCTGTTCCAGATCCAACAGTGCCTCTCTTTCAGAGACCATGTAAAATTGTAGGGGGAAAAAAGCGCAATAGGGTCTTACCCGGTATGAGGGTAGACAGACAAGACAAGAAGCACTCACCTGGTGAGGTTGTGGTAGTCACAATTGAGCATGCATTTCACTTGCTCAAATCCAGACTTAAGACGGAAAGACCCACAAACAAGCAAGACCTGAAGGCTGCGGCTGTAAAGGCCTGGCAAAGCATTAAGAAGGAGGAAACCGAGCGTTTGGTGATGTCTATGGGTTCCAGACTTAAGGCAGTGATTGCCTCCAAAGGACTCGCGAAAATTGTGTCAAAGTCCAAATATTTCTGGACCTAACTGTATATATATATATATATATATATACAGTTAGGTCCAGAAACATTTGGACAGTGACACAATTTTCGCGAGTTGGGCTCTGCATGCCACCACATTGGATTTGAAATGAAATCTCTACAACAGAATTCAAGTGCAGATTGTAACGTTTAATTTGAAGGTTTGAACAAAAATATCTGATAGAAATTGTAGGAATTGTACACATTTCTTTACAAACACTCCACATTTTAGGAGGTCAAAAGTAATTGGACAAATAAACCAAACCCAAACAAAATATTTTTATTTTCAATATTTTGTTGCGAATCCTTTGGAGGCAATCACTGCCTTAAGTCTGGAACCCATGGACATCACCAAACGCTGGGTTTCCTCCTTCTTAATGCTTTGCCAGGCCTTTACAGCCGCAGCCTTCAGGTCTTGCTTGTTTGTGGGTCTTTCTGTGTTAAGTCTGGATTTAAGTCTGGATTTGAGCAAGGGATTTGAGCAAGGGAAATGCATGCATGCTCAATTGGGTTAAGATCTGGTGATTGACTTGGCCATTGCAGAATGTTCCACTTTTTTGCACTCATGAACTCCTGGGTAGCTTTGGCTGTATGCTTGGGGTCATTGTCCATCTGTACTATGAAGCGCCGTCTGATCAACTTTGCGGCATTTGGCTGAATCTGGGCTGAAAGTATATCCCGGTACACTTCAGAATTCATCCGGCTACTCTTGTCTGTTGTTATGTCATCAATAAACACAAGTGACCCAGTGCCATTGAAAGCCATGCATGCCCATGCCATCACGTTGCCTCCACCCTGTTTTACAGAGGATGTGGTGTGCCTTGGATCATGTGCCGTTCCCTTTCTTCTCCAAACTTTTTTCTTCCCATCATTCTGGTACAGGTTGATCTTTGTCTCATCTGTCCATAGAATACTTTTCCAGAACTGAGCTGGCTTCATGAGGTGTTTTTCAGCAAATTTAACTCTGGCCTGTCTATTTTTGGAATTGATGAATGGTTTGCATCTAGATGTGAACCCTTTGTATTTACTTTCATGGAGTCTTCTCTTTACAGTTGACTTAGAGACAGATACACCTACTTCACTGAGAGTGTTCTGGACTTCAGTTGATGTTGTGAACGGGTTCTTCTTCACCAAAGAAAGTATGCGGCGATCATCCACCACTGTTGTCATCCGTGGACGCCCAGGCCTTTTTGAGTTCCCAAGCTCACCAGTCAATTCCTTTTTTCTCAGAATGTACCCGACTGTTGATTTTGCTACTCCAAGCATGTCTGCTATCTCTCTGATGGATTTTTTCTTTTTTTTCAGCCTCAGGATGTTCTGCTTCACCTCAATTGAGAGTTCCTTAGACCGCATGTTGTCTGGTCACAACAACAGCTTCCAAATGCAAAACCACACACCTGTAATCAACCCCAGACCTTTTAACTACTTCATTGATTACAGGTTAACGAGGGAGACGCCATCAGAGTTAATTGCAGCCCTTAGAGTCCCTTGTCCAATTACTTTTGGTCCCTTGAAAAAGAGGAGGCTATGCATTACAGAGCTATGATTCCTAAACCCTTTCTCCGATTTGGATGTGAAAACTCTCATATTGCAGCTGGGAGTGTGCACTTTCAGCCCATATTATATATATAATTGTATTTCTGAACATGTTTTTGTAAACAGCTAAAATAACAAAAATTGTGTCACTGTCCAAATATTTCTGGACCTAACTGTAATTGCCATTATGTGTACCAAAAGGTTATATTCACAGTTAGAATGAGTTAATGCAGCAAGTCAATATTTGCAGTGTTGACCCTTCTTCTTCAGGACCTCTGCAATTCTCCCTGGCATGCTCTCAATCAACTTCTGGATCAAATCCTGACTGATAGCTGTCCATTCTTGCATAAGCAATGCTTGCATTTTGCCAGAATTTGTTGGTTTTTGTTTGTCCACCCGTCTCTTGATGATTGCCCACAAGTTCTCAATGGGATTAAGATCTGGGGAGTTTCCAGGCCATGGACCCAAAATCTCTATGTTTTGTTCCATGAGCCATTTAGTGATCACCTTTGCTTTATGGCAAGGTGCTCCATCATGCTGGAAAAGGCATTGTTGGGCGCCAAACTGCTCTTGGACAGTTGGTAGAATTTGCTCTTGGAGGACATTCTGGTACCATTCTTTATTCATGGCTGTGTTTTTAGGCAAGACTGTGAGTGAGTCGATTCCCTTGGCTGAGAAGCAACCCCACACATGAATGGTTTCAGGATGCTTAACAGTTGGCAAGACTGGTGGTAGCGCTCACTCTTCTTCTCCTACTAAGCTGTTTTCCAGATGTCCCAAACAATCGAAAAGGGGATTCATCTGAGAAAATGACTTTACCCCAGTCCTCAGCAGTCCACTCCCTGTACCTTTTGCAGAATATCAGTCGGTCCCTGATGTTTTTTTTTGGAGAGAAGTGGCTTCTTTGCTGCCCTCCTTGAAACCAGGCCTTGCTCAAGCAGTCTCCACCTCACAGTGCGTGCAGAAGCACTCACACCAGCCTGCTGCCATTGCTGAGCTAGCTCAGCACTGCTTGTAGTCCAATCCCGCAGCTGAAACAGTTTTAAGATACGGTCCTGGCGTTTGCTGGTCCTTCTTGGGTGCCCTGGAGCCTTTTTGGCAACAATGGAAGCTCTCTCCTTGAAGTTCTTGATGATGCGATAGATTGTTGACTGAGGTGCAATCTTTGTAGCTGCGATACTCTTCCCTGTTAGGCCATTTTTGTGCAGAGCAATGATGGTTGCACGTGTTTCTTTAGAGATAACCATGGTTAACTGAAGAGAAACAATGATACCAAGCACCAGCCTCTTTTTAAAGTGTCCAGTGGTGTCATTCTTACTTAATCATGACTGATTGATCGCCAGCCCTGTCCTCATCAACACCCACACCTGTGTTAATGGAACAATCACTAAAACAATGTTAGCTGCTCCTTTTAAGGCAGGAATGCAATGATGTTGAAATGTGTTTTGGGGGTTGAAGTTCATTTTCTTAGCCAATATTGACTTTGTAAGTAATTGCTGTTAAGCTGATCACTCTTTATGACATTCTGTAGTATATGCAAATTGCCATTAGAAAAACTTAAGCAGTAGACTTTGTAAAAAATAATATTTGTAGCATTCCCAAAACTTTTGGCCATGACTGTATATGGGGATACAGGGATCGTGAGTGAATATCCAGAGGGACGTGAAAAAAATCTTTTTATATTTAATTATTTATATATATAAAACCATAAAGAACTGCAAGGACACTGCGATTGAAAATTATTTTGATTAAAAAATTTTCATAATGTCTGACAATGACAAAAAAAGCGGGCTTGGCGAGGAAACCACTAAAAAAAGGGGGAACATTTATATAAAAAGACATCCCGGGATTTTTACTTTCTAATACTTAGTATGCATTCTATTTCCATAAAGGAGACATGCTCCGATAGGAAGCGGGTGCAGATGAAAAAAGCTAGGGCGCCTGCGCGGTAAAGGTGATACAAGTTCAGGGAACCGAGGGGTGACGAGAGTTCACTACCGTGGGAACCAGATGCAATGTGCTTGCGCTAAACAAGCAGAAGAGGAAGTTTTGCCAATCTAGCGGCAATGAGCGCAAAGAGTGCAGAAAGACAGCAAAAAACGTGTACCAGACACATATAGCAGTCATTTGCATGAAGAATAAGAGTATTAACGAGAGATGGAGGAACATAGGGGACAAATACAGAAACGCAATAGAAATAAATAATAAATGGTAAAACGATAAGACTATACTTATTGTAGATACATATAGGACAGTGCCAATTTAAAAATTACTACATGGTTTTCAAATTATAAATATAAATACAATATTAAATCAATAAAACACAATAAATGAGTAAAAAGTTTGTTAGCACTAGATATAAAAACAACGGCCAAGCCACCATATACAACCAGATAAAAGAGTACTTCATAACTGATGGGGGCAGATAAAACCAGATAAAAGGGTACTTCATAACTGATAAAAACGAATTAATAAAACAAGTCAGTGACCTCATTTAGACCAAAGGGTTTTAACGTATTTAGTTTGTTGATCCAAAAGGTCTCCTTTCTGCTCAGAGTTTCCATTCTATTGGGGGCATTTGGGGCTATCTGCTCTATTGGTGTAATATTAAAAACCATCCCCTTATTGTGTTTCAGAGTGCAATGCTTCCAGAGTCCATGGAGCATATAGCCTATCTTCACATTGTGCCTATGTGAATTTAGCCTATTGTGGAGGGCCTGACTTGTCCTTCCTACATATTGTTTCCCGCACACACAGTCCACTAAATATATAACAAAATCCGACTGGCATGTTAAACGACTTCTGATGGGGAAATTTTCTGAGTCCCCCTGAGAGCAGAAAGTGGTCCTTTTGTGGCAAATACTTTTGCAACAGAGAAAATTTTTGAGACCACATCTATTGGAGCCAATTATGGTAGCTGTTTTTTTCATCAGCAGAGGTGCTTTTAACCTGCTGGGAGCTATAATATTCTTAATGGTTGGCACCCTTCTAAAAGTCACCCCTGGGCGAGCAGGTAACATATTTCTAAGGATGGGGTCACTTAGTAATATCCCCCAATGCCTGGAGAAAATATTTCTAATGGTTACATTGTCACTCCTGTAAGTAGTGATGAAGTTAGCAGAAAAATCGCCCTTTCCAGCAGCATTAATAATCCCTCTTGTACCCGAGATAGATGCGGTCTTTTTGGGTTTCAGCATGTCTGTTTGTTTCAATTTTGCTGTCTCTAGGTAAGCTTTCTTCATCAAAGACCTGGGGAAGTCCTTCTCAATGAAGCGATCCCTCAAAATCCCAACCTGTTCTTTAAAATCAGCATCTAAGGTACGATTCCTTCTAATCCGTTTGTACTGATTTATGGGGATGTTTTGCAACCACTTAGCATAGTGTTCACTGTGATTGTGAATATAACTATTTGCATCTACTTTCTTACAAAGAAAGTCTTTGTAAGAATTTTGTGGTCTTGATGAAATATGGTGAGGCCCAGGAAGTGTATCTCCTTTTCATGCACAGTGGGGGCAAATTGCAAGCCCCAATCATTATTATTTAGGGTGCTGAGGAAGGATTCTCAATTATTATGTTTACTATCCCAGATGATAAACAGATCATCAATAAATCTTTTGTAGACTATGATGCTGCTATCAAAAATCCCATTTTCGATGTGCAATAATTCAAAGACCCCCATAAATAAATTTGAGTATGAACAAGCTGCTTTCGAGCCCATGGCTGTGCCAAGGCACTGGTGATACAGATTGCCATCAAAAGTGAAAAAATTGTTATTGAGAATGAAGCTCATTCCCTCCACTAAAAAATCTTTTTGGGCTTGTGGGATTCTGCTGTTGTTCTCAAGAAAATATGAGAAACAAAAGAGTCCTAGGTGATGGTGAATATTAGAATACAGGGATGCTACATCAATAGTAAGAAATGTGTAGGAATCCTTCCATGGTATATCCTTTATAAGGTCATTGAGATGGGCTGAATCCCTAAGGTGGCTATTTAAACTGGAGACATGTGGTTGCATGATTTGGTCAATATAATTTGCTAAATTAGCCGTCAGGGAATCTAAACCAGATATCATGGGCCTCCCCGGGGAATTTACCAGACTTTTATGGATTTTGGGAAGGTGGTAAAAAAATGCCATACTGGGGTCCTTTACTTGTAGGAATCTCTTTTCAGATGAGTTTAAAATGTTTAAATCCACTGCTTTTCTTTTCTTCTCTTTCAGAGACTGATAGATTCGATTTCCTGAATGTAAGTTTTGGTTTAATGTCATGTATTTCAATTAGTACCAGCCAAGAAAAAATGTCGAGGCTGCTGCAGTCCGTTGCTGGGGGCATCTTTGTACTCTTTAATTTAAGGTCCGTAAATGGACCCTCCCCTATGTGTTTGCTGTCCTCCTCAGCCATCTCAAATAACAGTCTTACATCAGGTAAGGAGTAGAGTTGAGCGCGGTTCGCGGTTCGAGGTTCTCCAGTTTGCGGCTCGAGTGATTTTAGGGGCTGTTCTAGATCGAACTAGAACTCGAGCTTTTTTCTAAAGCTCGATAGTTCTAGATACGTTCGAGAACGGTTCTAGTAGCAAAAAGACAAGCTAATTCCTAGCTGGCTTTCCGCTGTAATAGTGTAAGTCACTCTGTGACTCACACTATTATGAAATTTCAGTGTATAGTGTGCGGGAACAGCGCATTCAGATCACTGCTGCTGGGATAATGGCGATCGCCATTTTTTTTTTTTCCTTGTCTTCCTTCCCTAAGCGCGCGCGTGTAGTGGGGCGGGCCAGCATGTCAGCCAATCCCAGACACACACACAGCTAAGTGGACTTTTAGCCAGAGAAGCAACGGCATGTGTGATAGGATGTACATGTCACATGTCCCTGCATTATAAAAATGAGTATCTGCCCATCCGGACCCCATTATCTCTTCTGCGTCTGGGTGTCAGTCATCGCCGGCGTAGCTCCTGTCTCCGATACTGCTGTGTACGCTCTATACACAGCGCTATACAGAATAGGGATAAAAGTTTCTTTCAGCCCTTGTAAGGGCTAATACCGGCAGGGTCAGAGCCATAGGTGACAGTCAGGGCAGTGAAAACAGATTTTAACAGCTACACAAGATGACAGTGTCTGTGTAGCTAAGGTCAGGGATTTCCTCGCTGCATTTCCCCATTAGGAGGGATAGAAAGGGAGGCTTCCTTTCCTCTACCCAGACCCACAACCCTGCCACTGTACCCTCCTGCCCTTTGCACACTCAAACCCATTATACTAGCAAACACTGAGTAAACTTACTGGCATCCTAAACGTGGCTGTTGGATTTCTGTATTGTCCCACTAGTGCAAAGATATTTGCAGCACGTCTGCCTGCATTGCACACTCAAACTCATTGTTACTAAGCCATTATACTAGCAAACACTAAGTAAACTTAGTGGCATCCTAAAAGTGGCTGTTGTACTCCACTAGTGCCCCACTGGTGCAAATCTATGTGCAGCACCTCTGCATGACACCCTCCTGCTCTGTTTTTAATAAGCTATAATAATAGCAAAAAATGCTGCCATTTAGTGGCATACAAGAAGTGACTGTTGTACTCCATTAGTGTCCCACTGGTGCCAAGCTATTTCTAGCACCTCTGCATGACACCTTCCTGCTCTGTTTTTAATAAGCTATAATAATAGCAAAAAATGCTGCCATTTAGTGGCATACAAGAAGTGACTGTTGTACTCCATTAGTGTCCCACTGGTGCCAAGCTATTTCTAGCACCTCTGCATGACACCCTCCTGCTCTGTTTTTAATAAGCTATAATGATAGCAAAAGATGCTGCCATTTAGTGGCATACAAGAACTGGCTGTTGTACTCCATTAGTGCCCCACTGGTGCAAATCTATGTGCAGCACCTCTGCATGACACCCTCCTGCTCTGTTTTTAATAAGCTATAATGATAGCAAAAAATGCTGCCATTTAGTGGCATACAAGAACTGGCTGTTGTACTCCATTAGTGCCCCACTGGTGCAAATCTACGTGCAGCACCTCTGCATGACACCCTCCTGCTCTGTTTTTAATAAGCTATAAAGATAGCAAAAAATGCTGCCATTTAGTGGCATACAAGAACTGGCTGTTGTACTCCATTAGTGCCCAACTGGTGCAAATCTATGTGCAGCACCTCTGCATGACACCCTCCTGCTCTGTTTTTAATAAGCTATAATGATAGCAAAAAATGCTGCCAATAAGTGGCATACAAGAACTGGCTGTTGTATTCCATTATTGTCCCACTGGTGCCAAGCTATTTCTAGCACCTCTGCATGACACCCTCCTGCTCTGTTTTTAATAAGCTATAATAATAGCAAAAAATGCTACCATTTAGTGGCATACAAGAACTGGCTGTTGTATTCCATTATTGTCCCACTGGTGCCAAGCTATTTCTAGCACCTCTGCATGACACCTTCCTGCTCTGTTTTTAATAAGCTATAATAATAGCAAAAAATGCTGCCATTTAGTTGCATACAAGAACTGGCTGTTGTACTCCATTAGTGCCGCACTGGTGAAAATCTATGTGCAGCACCTCTGCATGATACCCTCCTGCTCTGTTTTTAATTAGCTATAATGATAGCAAAAAATGCTGCCATTTAGTGGCACACAAGAACTGGCTGTTGTACTCCTTTAGTGCCCCACTGGTGCAAATCTATGTGCAGCACCTCTGCATGACACCCTCCTGCTCTGTTTTTAATAACCTATAATAAAAGCAAAAAATGCTGCCATTTAGTGGCATACAAGAAGTGACTGTTGTACTCCATTAGTGTCCCACTCCACTGGTGCCGAGGTATTTCTAGCACCTCTGCATGACACCCTCCTGCTCTGTTTTTAATAAGCTATAATGATAGCAAAAGATGCTGCCATTTAGTGGCATACAAGAACTGGCTGTTGTACTCCTTTAGTGCCCCACTGGTGCAAATCTATGTGCATCACCTCTGCATGACACCCTCCTGCTCTGTTTTTAATAAGCTATAATGATAGCAAAAAATGCTGCCATTTAGTGGCATACAAGAACTGGCTGTTGTATTCCATTATTGTCCCACTGGTGCCAAGCTATTTCTAGCACCTCTGCATGACACCCTCCTGCTCTGTTTTTAATAAGCTATAATAATAGAAAAAAATGCTGCCATTTAGTGGCATACAAGAACTGGCTGTTGTATTCCATTATTGTCCCACTGGTGCCAAGCTATTTCTAGTACCTCTGCATGACACCCTCCTGCTCTGTTTTTAATAAGCTATAATAATAGCAAAAAATGCTGCGCTATAATGATAGCAAAAAATGCTGCCATTTAGTGGCATACAAGAACTGGCTGTTGTATTCCATTATTGTCCCACTGGTGCCAAGCTATTTCTAGCACCTCTGCATGACACCCTCCTGCTCTGTTTTTAATAAGCTATAATAATAGCAAAAAATGCTGCCATTTAGTGGCATACAAGAACTGGCTGTTGTATTCCATTATTGTCCCACTGGTGCCAAGCTATTTCTAGCACCTCTACATGACACCCTCCTGCTCTGTTTTTAATAAGCTATAATAATAGCAAAAAATGCTGCCATTTAGTGGTATACAAGAAGTGACTGTTGTACTCCATTAGTGTCCCACTGGTGCCAAGCTATTTCCAGCAACTCTGCATGACACCCTCCTGCTCTGTTTTTAATAAGCTATAATAATAGCAAAAAATGCTGCCATTTAGTGGTATACAAGAAGTGACTGTTGTACTCCATTAGTGTCCCACTGGTGCCAAGCTATTTCTAGCACCTCTGCATGACACCCTCCTGCTCTGTTTTTAATAACCTATAATGATAGCAAAAAATGCTGCCATTTAGTGTCATGCAACAACTGGCTGTTGTACTCCATTAGTGCCCCACTGGTGCAAATCTATGTGCAGCACCTCTGCATGACACCCTCCTGCTCTGTTTTTAATAAGCTATAATAATAGCAAAAAATGCTGCCATTTAGTGGCATACAAGAAGTGACTGTTGTACTCCATTAGTGTCCCACTGGTGCCAAGCTATTTCTAGCACCTCAGCACCTCTGCATGGCACCCTCCTGCTCTGTTTTTAATAAGCTACAATGATAGCAAAAGATGCTGCCATTTAGTGGCATACAAGAACTGGCTGTTGTACTCCAGTAGTGCCCCACTGGTGCAAATCTATGTGCAGCACCTCTGTATGACACCCTCCTGCTCTGTTTTTAATAAGCTATAATGATAGCAAAAAAATGCTGCCATTTAGTGGCATACAAGAACTGGCTTTTGTATTCCATTATTGTCCCACTGGTGCCAAGCTATTTCTAGCTCCTCTGCATGACACCCTCCTGCTCTGTTTTTAATAAGCTATAATGATAGCAAAAAAATGCTGCCATTTAGTGGCATACAAGAACTGGCTGTTGTATTCCATTATTGTCCCACTGGTGCCAAGCTATTTCTAGCTCCTCTGCATGACACCCTCCTGCTCTGTTTTTAATAAGCTATAATAATAGCAAAAAATGCTGCCATTTAGTGTCATACAAGAACTGGACAAGAACTGGCTGTTGTACTCCATTAGTGCCCCACTGGTGCAAATCTATGTGCAGCACCTCTGCATGACACCCTCTTTGTTATGATCCGGAACCATGGAAGACCACCACAAATCATTGGCAAAAAGGTGACAAGAGCATTGGCAACTAATCTGGCCGCCATCCCCTTACTAACCAACACAACTAGAAGTAGCCGAGCGGTGAACTAACATCCTGTGCACCGTGAACCCAGCCGGAGAACTAACTATCCTAAAAGTAGGAAAGATGAATAACTCTCTGCCTCAGAAAGTAGACAAGAATAGCAAGCCCCCCACATTCAAAGACTGCAGTGATATAGGAAAAACACAATACACAGGTAGATGACAGGATTAGCAAAAGGTGAGGCCCCCGCTGACTAAAATAGGAAAGGACAGGAAAGGGACTGATGGTTGCCAGAGAAAAACCCTGCAAAATACCAACTTCCTGATAGTACAAAAAGGCCCTCAGGTCACTCGATCTGAACTCCGTCCTATACCAGGTGCCCTTGTCATACCAATGAACAGAAAACAAGAATCATAACAAAGTCAACAAGCCACAAACACATGGACCCAAAGGAGCTATACTCCACACAGAACTGCAGGGAGTTCCTCAACAATCCACTAAGGGGGAAAATCCCTGCAAGCAAATAAACTGAAAATAACCACAGCAAAATGACAAACCCAGATAAACAAAAGAACCAGACAATAAATAAAGAGCAAGCACTTATCTGGGGAAGATGTGGTGTAAAGCAGGATCAAGCAGGCTAGAGATACAAAGAACAACTGACATCCGGCAACAGCCTGCAATCTGTCACGGCCAGGTGTACGGGCAGGCCCAGGAGGTGGATCCACTGGACCGAACTCCTAGATGGTAGGAAAGAGTCCGGCAGCTGGAACACTAGAAACAGCAGAACAGTCCTTGCACACGGGAATAGCGGAGAAGTCCCTGGGACCACGGAGTTATGGGTGGTGGTCCGGGTGACGCAGCTCAGGTTCGGAAGCCGAGATGATGTCAGGCGGGGTCCGGAACCTTGGGAGCAAGATGACGGGTCACCGCAGGGATCCGAGATGGTGCGGACTGTCAGGATAGCAGAAGGACAGCGTTCGGGGTTCAGGATATGGCAGACTGGATGGCGAGGCAAGCACGGCTCTACAAAGAGAGATAGGTGAGTACATGCACTGAAACACCAGGAGACCTGACTCCTAGCTTAGGGAACACGAAGATCAGGCCCCGCCCCCTTGGACAATACACCCCTTTATACCCTGTACCTGATTAGCCTCATTACCTGTTAATGGACGCTGGCCCTTTAAGAAAGGGTCAGTGACCGCGCGCGCGCCCTAATGCGCATGCGCGCAGCCCGGGTGCCAGAAGCCAGGGAAGGAGGCTGAGAAGAGGACGCAGGGGAGCCGGCCAGGGCCTGGGAAGCCGTCGGGCGCCGCGATCGGGGACCAGGGGGCCTGGGAAGGACGGGGACCGGAGGCTGGAGAGCGGGGAGCGTGGCAGGTGAGCCGGGGAGCGGGGCTGAGGACCCGGGGAGCGGAGCAGAGGACCCGGGGAGGGAAGCCAAGGACCCGGCGAGCGTGACAGTACCCCCCCCCCACGCCCCCCTCCCCGCAACCGGGACATGAAGGCACGGATCAGAGGAGTGCCCACGTTCTCCCTGGGCTCCCAGGACCTATCCTCAGGACCATACCCCTCCCAGTCCACCAGGAAGAACTGACGACCTCGAACGGTCTTCATGGCCACGATATCCCTTACCGCATAGATGTCGTCATCGGCAATAGGTGGAGGAGCCGGACTGGCAGCAGCGGAGAAGGGACCAAGGACGACCGGCTTGAGCAGGGAGACGTGGAAAGAGTTGGGAATCCTCATCGTGGCCGGGAGCTGTAGCTTGTAGGAGACCTCATTGATCTTGCTGAGGACCTTAAACGGCCCGATGTAGCGAGGACCCAGCTTGTAGGAAGGTATCTTCAATCGGATGTACTGGGAAGCAAGCCAGACCAGGTCACCAGGAGAGAAACACGGAGGGTCCAGACGCCTCTTGTCAGCGTGTTTCTTCATCCGCTGGGAAGCGCGTCCAAGGGACGCCTTGACAGAGTCCCAAATGGTAGCGAAGTCACGGGCTACAGTATCAGCCGCAGGGACATCCGAAGAAGGGGATATAGGCAATGGAACGGAGGGCTGAAGTCCGTAAACGACATGGAAGGGAGATTTGGAGGACGACTCACTGATATGGTGGTTATGTGAGAATTCAGCCCAAGGCAGAAGCGTGGACCAGTCGTCGTGATGGGCGTTGACATAGTGACGTAAGAAGGATGTCAAGATTTGATTGACCCTCTCCACTTGGCCATTAGACTGAGGATGGTAAGCAGAAGAAAAGTCCAGAGTCACTCCCAGATGCTTGCAGAGCGCCCTCCAGAAGCGGGAGGTGAACTGAGTTCCTCTGTCGGACACGATGTGGGATGGAAAGCCATGCAAGCGGAAGATGTGATGTATATAGGCTTCCGCGAGTTCCTGAGCAGAGGGCAGTCCGGCCATAGGGACGAAGTGAGCCATTTTGGAGAACCGGTCCACCACGACCCATATGACTGTGTGTCCGGAGGATAATGGCAAGTCCGTAATAAAATCCATCGCTATGTGTTGCCACGGAACTGAGGGTATAGGCAGAGGCAGAAGACGGCCATAGGGCAGGTGTTTGGGCGTCTTGTTCCTGGCACAAGAGGAGCAGGCAGAGACATAAGCAGCGACGTCCGTGCGAAGGGATGGCCACCAGTAATGGCGTACAATCGCACCCCATGTTCTCTTCTGGCCTGCATGACCGGCTGTTTTGGAGGCATGACCCCAGTGTAACACTTTTTGCCTGTCAGTCTCAGAGACATAGGTCTTCCCGGGCGGTATCTGGGCCAGAGTGACAGGGGCCACCGGAATAATCTTGCTAGGAGGGATGATAGGTTGGGTAGTCTCTTCCTCCTGCTCCATGGGCACGAAAGACCTAGACAAGGCATCAGCGCGTACATTCTTGTCCGCGGGTCTGAAATGGAGCTGGAAGTCAAACCTGGCAAAGAATAAGGACCACCTGGCTTGCCGTGGGTTCAGTCGCTGAGCGGACCGCAGGTATTCCAGGTTCTTGTGGTCCGTGTAGATAATCACGGGGTACACTGCTCCTTCCAGGAGGTAGCGCCACTCCTCCAGAGCCAGTTTGACCGCCAATAGTTCTCGGTCACCGATGGTGTAATTACGTTCCGGCGCGGAGAAGCTCTTGGAGAAGAAACCGCAAGTCACCATCTTGCCGGAGGAGGATTTCTGCATGAGCACTGCTCCAGCCCCCGAGGAGGAGGCATCCACTTCCAAGGTGAACTGGCGGTTTAACTCCGGACGGTGGAGTACAGGAGCGGAGGCAAATGCTCGCTTCAGGGAGCAAAACGCGGCGTCGGCCGCAGGTGACCAGTCCTTTGGATTAGCCTCCTTTTTGGTCAAAGCGGAGAGAGGAGCAGTCAGGGCAGAGAAGTGAGGGATAAACTGGCGGTAGTAGTTGGCGAATCCCAGGAACCATTGGATTGCCTTCAGTCCAGAAGGAGGAGGCCAGTTGAGTATGGAGGAGACCTTCTTTGGATCCATCTGCAGTCCAGTGCCCGAGATGATGTATCCCAGGAAAGGGAGAGAAGACTGCTCAAAGACGCACTTCTCATATTTGGCGTAAAGACGATTCTCCCTCAGTCTTTGCAGAACCAGCTGTACGTTCTCTCTATGGGTCTGGAGGTCCGGAGAGAAGATAAGGATGTCATCCAGATAAACTACGACACAGACGTAGAGGAGGTCCCGGAATATGTCGTTCACCAATTCTTGGAAGACTGCTGGTGCGTTACACAGGCCGAAGGGCATCACGCAGTATTCATAGTGCCCATCGCGAGTATTAAACGCGGTCTTCCATTCGTCCCCAGAGCGGATACGAACTAGGTTGTAGGCACCACGAAGATCCAGCTTGGTGAACACACGGGCTCCTCTGAGCCGGTCGAACAATTCGGGGATGAGCGGCAGAGGGTACTTGTTTTTGACGGTGATCTGATTTAGACCCCGGTAGTCGATGCATGGGCGTAGGTCACCCTCTTTCTTCTTCACGAAGAAGAAGCCTGCTCCCGCAGGAGAGGAGGATCTCCGGATGAATCCTTTTGCCAGGCTCTCTGTGATGTAGGTAGACATGGCCCTGGTTTCGGCCGGAGACAACGGATATATCCGTCCTCGAGGTGGTGTTGTTCCTGGGAGCAGGTCGATGGCACAATCGTAGGGACGGTGTGGCGGAAGTACCTCAGACTCCTTCTTGTCAAAAACGTCTGCGAAGGACCAATAGGCCGAGGGCAGTTCCGGTAGGTTCTCTGGAACCGGAGGTCGTCGGATAGGTTGTATGGACTTCAGACACTTCTCATGACAAGCAGAACCCCATCGGGTGATTTCGCCAGTACCCCAGCTGACTGATGGTTCGTGTGTCCGTAACCAGGGAAGTCCCAGCAGGATCTGGTGGGACATGTGTGGAAGGACGTAGAGAGTGATGTTCTCGGTGTGCAGGGCACCGATACGCAGTTCGACCGGTCTGGTGACCCAGGAGATGGTATCAGAGAGGGGTCTCCCATCCACAGAGGCAATCACTAGGGGCTTCTCGAGTAGAGTAACAGGCAGCTGGTACTTGTCCACCGTGGCCTGCTGGATGAAATTGCCTGCTGCTCCAGAGTCGAGGTATGCCTCAGCCGTGAAGCGCGTCTCTCCCGTTGACACTTGCACAGTCCACATAACCGGGTCTGAGAGAGTCCCAGCACCTAGGGTGGCCTCTCCTACCAACCCTAGGCTTTGGAGTTTCCCGGCCTTTCCGGACAGGAGCGTAGGAGGTGAGTGTCCTCTCCGCAGTAAAAGCAGAGGCCCTTGGCGAGCCGCTCTGCTCGACGTTGTTCAGATTGCCGTACTCGGTCGATCTGCATGGGCTCGTGGACGGGAATCCCAGCTGTTGATGACTGCGATACGGAGGGCTTCTGTGGAGGAGGGGAATGTCGTACCGGACGTCTCTCCCGAGACAGCTCTTTGGAGCGCTCCTGAAAACGAATGTCCACACGAGTTGCTAGGGCAATCAGGGCATCTAGGGTGGAGGGCACGTCACGACCCGCCAACTCATCTTTGATGCGACTCGAAAGTCCTTCCCAGAAGGCGGCTGTCAGGGCCTCATTATTCCACCCGAGTTCAGAAGCCAAAGTGCGGAAACGGATGGCGTATTGGCCCACCGTCAGTGTTCCTTGACGTAGGCGGAGAAGTGATGAAGCAGACGCAGAGGCGCGTCCCGGCTCGTCAAAGGTACTGCGAAAGGCCTGCAGGAACTCTTGAAGATCCTTGGTCATGGGGTCCTCCTTCTCCCACAAGGGGTTCATCCACGCCAGTGCCTCGCCCTCCAGGTGAGACATTATAAAGGCGACCTTGGCTTGGTCGGAGGCGAACAGATGTGGCAGCTGCGTGAAATGAAGGGAACATTGGTTTATGAAGCCCCTGCAGGTCTTGGGATCTCCAGCATAACGAGGTGGTGACGCCAAACGGAGTCGGGAGGCATCCGACGCGGCTGCCACTGGTGCGGGAGCCGTGGATTGCCTAGTGGGGGACCTGGTGGCCGCAGGCGTCATTGATGCTTGTAACGTGTACAGGCGGGTGTCCACGGAGGTCATAAATTGCAGCATGCGGGTCTGGACTTCACGCTGGCGTTGGAGTTCCTCTTGCAGGGCCAATAGTGCTGCAGCGGGATCCATGGCCTGATCTTACTGTCACGGCCAGGTGTACGGGCAGGCCCAGGAGGTGGATCCACTGGACCGAACTCCTAGATGGTAGGAAAGAGTCCGGCAGCTGGAACACTAGAAACAGCAGAACAGTCCTTGCACACGGGAATAGCGGAGAAGTCCCTGGGACCACGGAGTTATGGGTGGTGGTCCGGGTGACGCAGCTCAGGTTCGGAAGCCGAGATGATGTCAGGCGGGGTCCGGAACCTTGGGAGCAAGATGACGGGTCACCGCAGGGATCCGAGATGGTGCGGACTGTCAGGATAGCAGAAGGACAGCGTTCGGGGTTCAGGATACGGCAGACTGGATGGCGAGGCAAGCACGGCTCTACAAAGAGAGATAGGTGAGTACATGCACTGAAACA
This sequence comes from Anomaloglossus baeobatrachus, assembly GCF_048569485.1. Classification (NCBI taxonomy): domain Eukaryota; kingdom Metazoa; phylum Chordata; class Amphibia; order Anura; family Aromobatidae; genus Anomaloglossus; species Anomaloglossus baeobatrachus. The sequence goes on along the minus strand of NC_134356.1, from coordinate 301,413,963 downwards.
CCAGGAGACCTGACTCCTAGCTTAGGGAACACGAAGATCAGGCCCCGCCCCCTTGGACAATACACCCCTTTATACCCTGTACCTGATTAGCCTCATTACCTGTTAATGGACGCTGGCCCTTTAAGAAAGGGTCAGTGACCGCGCGCGCGCCCTAATGCGCATGCGCGCAGCCCGGGTGCCAGAAGCCAGGGAAGGAGGCTGAGAAGAGGACGCAGGGGAGCCGGCCAGGGCCTGGGAAGCCGTCGGGCGCCGCGATCGGGGACCAGGGGGCCTGGGAAGGACGGGGACCGGAGGCTGGAGAGCGGGGAGCGTGGCAGGTGAGCCGGGGAGCGGGGCTGAGGACCCGGGGAGCGGAGCTGAGGACCCGGGGAGGGAAGCCAAGGACCCGGGGAGCGTGACACAATCAGACCAGGACTTAAATAAGCAGAGAGTTAGGAAAGGAAACACCCACTGCACAACCCACCTGGTCTCTGTCCAAACCCTTCCTGGCCACCAGAGGGAGCCTCCCAGCAGCCAAGACATAACTAACATTCACAACAAGGGTACTGATATTTGACTGTAATTTTATTAAGAAAACGGTAATCAATACAAGCCCTCATCTTCTCCTTTGGGTGCTAGCTTCTTCTTTGTTGCTAAGAAAGATGGTTCGTTGAGGCCTTGTATTGATTACCGTCTTCTTAATAAAATTACAGTCATTAAACTAACATTCACAACACTCCTGCTCTGTTTTTAATAAGCTATAATGATAGCAAAAAATGCTGCCATTTGGTGGCATACAAGAACTGGCTGTTGTACTCCATTAGTGCCGCACTGGTGCAAATCTATGTGCAGCACCTCTGCATGACACCCTCCTGCTCTGTTTTTAATAAGCTATAATAATAGCAAAAATGCTGCCATTTAGTGGTATACAAGAAGTGACTGTTGTACTCCATTAGTGTCCCACTGGTGCCAAGCTATTTCTAGCACCTCTGCATGACACCCTCCTGCTCTGTTTTTAATAAGCTATAATGATAGCAAAAAATGCTGCCATTTGGTGGCATACAAGAACTGGCTGTTGTACTTCATTAGTGCCCTACTGGTGCAAATCTATGTGCAGCACCTCTACATGACACCCTCCTGCTCTGTTTTTAATAAGCTATAATGATAGCAAAAAATGCTGCCATTTAGTGGCATACAAGAACTGGCTGTTGGACTCCATTAGGGCCCCACTGGTGCAAATCTATGTGCAGCACCTCTGCATTACACCCTCATGCACATTTTGCTACGCTAATTTTATAGCAAACTCAGGGAATTCCTTGCTGCATTTGATCATTCGGAGGGATAGAAAGTGAGGATTCCTTCACTGTCCTGGTACCCACAGAACACGGCCACTGTACCCACCTGTCCACTTTTGCCACGCTGTTTAATTTGCCCAAAGAGCTGACTCTTTATCTGCTTTCCTAAAATTGTCTGTAATACTAAGTTAGTGTTCCTTTGCTGCCGAGCAAGGTACAACACATGTGCATTCTACACTCCTTTCCATTTCTGGAATGCAATTATTAAATGCAGGTAGTCTTGCCAATCTGTGACGAAGGTGCAGGTGTGGATATAATGTAGCCTGCATCCAATGATGGTTCCCTCGATGTGTGACAGCTCAACAATACCTTCTGTTTCCACTTCCAAAACAAGTGATGACCTGCCAATCACACTTCCTGTTGCGTGTAAAGGGGTGGAAGTTCAGTGTGAAAAACCATGTGAGACTGCTGTCCCCACAGTCACAGAGGATGAAGAGCACGCAGATGCACTTGATGGGGCAGGCGGTGGTTGCACAAGCACGCTAGGCCGCATTGTAGCACAGTGAAATTCACATTGCGACCTATGCTTCATTTTAAGTCGTGTACAGGGTGGGCTCCCCAGTATGCAGCAAAACCAGGCAACAGGAAAAGGACTCTAGTCAGTTGGGTTGATAAATGATTGTTTAACTGTACCAAAACAAACAATAAGAACCATGCATACAATTTAAATAATTGAACAATCTATTCTGTTGCCTACTATCTGCTAATCCCTCTGCGTAGCAGTAATTGTGTGTTTGTGCGTGTGTGTGTGTGTGTGTGTGCGAACACGACTTACCAGTGGCGCATCACAAGAGCTTCCCAGTTATCTACGTAAACATAGACAAAACACATTAGCCCCTCTAAATACCCTTGTTAGCTGAAGCCTCACAGATAAGGCAGATGATAACAGTGTGAATGCAAACCACACAGCTCTGCAACACAGTCATGGAAATCTTGAAAATCAACAGTCAATGCAAACATGTGTCGCTGACCCTCTATGATTTAAACTGTACGTGACAATTTGACAGTTTAGAGGCAGCAAGTCTTATTGTCTATGAATAGTCGGCCTACCCAGAACAGTTATGTGTTTTGCTAATAAAACAAAGTGTTGCGTGCCCGCATTATTGTCTGGGCACAGCCTACCGTACCCGGGTACTGTGATGTCCAGTTGCCAGAAATACAGACTTTACGCTCCTCTCACGGTAAGCAGTATAGACAGCACCGTAAGAATGTTGGTCTGTGGCACAGGATGCTGCTCACTGGTGTTACGGTACTCCTCACCAAACTCCAAAATTACTCCCCTCACAATTGAACGAAGTGTTTCCGCGGTGGCTCCTTGCTGTAACACACACCTTTAGCTTTTCCTTCTGTTCATAGACAGCATCTCCAACTCCACACCCGAAGAGCAATTTCTCCTCCACGTCTAAGTGTGGAGAGGCAGCTAGTGCACATGCGTGTGCCGATTTACCCCAGCCGCAGCCTAACTACAGTGTTTCGCCTAGTGAGTATGCTCAGCCTGACTGTGCCATTCCTGAGGCTAAGTCTTCATTTCGGGATACAGCGCATGCTCCCACACTTAGTGCGAAAAGCCTATTTGCACAGGTACTTGCATTCCGTGCCGGGTCTAAGTCCTGTTTTGTGCCTAGACACCATGCTAAAGCTGATAGTCTTTTTTCAGAGACTGTATTTCATGCTACTGAGCATGCTCAGGCACTTACTGCATCAGAGACTAGGTCCGGTAATGAACTCTTTGGCCCTGCCCCTGATGTGGGGGGCCCATATAGACCACAGGGCATCAGGTGTCCTGACGATGTGGCCAGGCCACTCCCAAATGGCTTGCAGAGGCCCGCCCCTATGACTTGTCACCTCATTATTGATGGTCAGACGAAGACTAGTGAGGTGTTTGTGTCGTGGCAGCCATGAGGTCATTATTGAAGTTGCGGTTCCAAATAGGACGCTAGTTATGCAACTCAAGACGTGTCACTCTGCTTTTGTCTCCAGGAGGTGCATTATGGTCCACCCTGGTTTGGGGCGGACCCAGGTTATAAAACGAGCTTGACCCAACAAGGAGGTGCGCAGTCTTCTATTATGCTCTGAAAGAGCACACCTCCATGTGTTGAACCCATTGCGGCTTTAGGCCAGAGGTAGGCAGGGATAGGGCGTCGATGCAGGCCACCACCACAGTTGGTAACGCAGAACGGTTAAGACCAGCTCCTGTCCTACAAGTCCTGCTTGTGCAGCCCAGTGGCATTAACAGGCCTGCTGCTGATGCACCTGGGATCTAACAGTGTGGCAACCCAGTAGTTAGCATTACTTCGAATTCGTACAATCCGAGGGTCATGTTGTAGGTAGTGCAGCGTGAAGGCGCTCATGTGTCTTGTGCATCCAGGAGGACCAAGTCCTTGGTGTGTTGGTGGCAGAGAGGTGAGAATCGTGCCTCCTTCCTCTGCCCTCTCCCCCCAACCTCGCACAACCGAAATGTGAGCAAGCGCTCACTCATCTGCTGAGTCTTCCATGCCCATCGCCAGTTCGTCCTCCATTTCTTCATGGGCTCCTGCACCTTCCTCAACACTTTTTGCTGATACTATGCACCCTTGTTAATCTCTTTCCCCCACGATGACTGCCGCCTAGGTGCCGCTGACCATCTGGACCTCGTAGATCTTGTTATCCCTTCTGCATATGACTCCTCCTGTACTTCCTCCCCTTCCTCTTGTCCCAACACCTGACTCCGAATAATGCTTACAGTGTGCTCCATCATGTAGATGACTAGAATTGTCACGCTGAGAATGGCATTGCCAGTGCTAAACATCTTCGTCGACATTTGTAAACTGTGTAGAAGGGTGCATAGGTCCTTGATCTGACACCACTCCAGCAGCGTGATCTGCACCACCTCTGGATCAAGTTAGGCCAGGCTTTATGTCATAACATATTGCAGCAGGGTTCGGCGGTGCTGCCACAAACGCTGCAACATGTGCAGATTCAAATTCCTGCGTGTCGGCACATGGCATTTCAGGCGTTTAACCACCAGACCTAAAGACTTCTGGAGCGCCGAAAGTTGTTGAGCTGCTGTGTGCGAACGATGGAAGTGAGCACATAGCGAGCGTGCCCGCTGCACAAGGCCATGTAGGCCAGGATGGTGTTTTAAAAATTGCTGGAGAATTAGATTCAACACGTGAGCCACACAAGGCACGTGTGTCACATTGTCACGGCGAAGGGCCGCAGCCATGTTTGCATCATTGTCACACCCTGCCTTCCCTGTCTGCTGGTTGAGTGGAGACAACCATTGATGAAACTTCGTCTCCAGAGCTAACCGTCCACAACTTCTCAGCGGTGTGACTCACATTTCCCCTACATTTCAAAGTAAACATTTGACCGCCTGATGGCCTTGAGCTCTGCTGCCAGCATAGTAAGGAGGTGTGTGGGATTCCTTGGGCGCAGTTACAAGGAAGGGTGGCCTGACCACAAAGGGTTTGGGCTGAGGTGCATGAACAACACGAGGTTGATGAGGCAGAAGCAGTGGAGGAACTTGTACATACAGAAGAAGGATCAAAGCACATAACTCGTGGGGACGGGAAGACTTGTACAGCAGACCCTTCTCCATCTCTCACCATAGTTACCCAGTGCCCAGTCAGCAACATGTAACTCCCCTGTCCATGCTTACTGGTCCAAGTATCTGTGGTGAAATGCACCCTGTCGCACGCAGAGTTTATCAAGGAATCGGTGATGTTGTGTGCGACCTGCTGTGGTAGCGCGGGCACGCCTTTCTTGGAGAAGGAGTGGCGAATGGCCATCGGCTCTTGGGGCACTGCAATGGGCATAAGGTCTCGAAAATCCTTGGTCTCAAAAGGGTGTAAAGGCAGCCTTTCTGTAGCCAACAAGTTGCAGATGCTGAAACTCAACCTCTTAGGCATGTCATGCCCTTCGAAAAGCATGTAAAACACAGCGAGGGGACTCCAACCAGTCTCCCTCGTTGCCACTAATTGGGCCACACACACCCCACTTGACTGGCATCAGTTGACCCCATTTTCAAGATGAAAAAGATGCTTTGCATGAAGCACTCTCAAAAATACGCGTGCTTTTCAGCTCCCCTGGCTGAGCCAGGGGAAGAAAAGTCCTCTGAGAGCCATGACTTGTTCATCTTGGTTCTTTTTTCAAAAGTGAGGGGACTCCAACCACAGTCTCCATCATTTCCACTAATTGGGCCACACACACCCCACTTGACTGGCATCAGTTGACCCCATTTTCAAGATGAAAAAGATGCTTTGCATGAAGCACTCTCAAAAATACGCGTGCCTTTCAGCTCCCCTGGCTGAGCCAGGGGAAGAAAAGTCCTCTGAGAGCCATGACTTGTTCATCTTGGTTCTTTTTTCAAAAGCGAGGGGACTCCAACCACAGTCTCCCTGGTTTCCACTAATTGGGCCACACACACCCCACTTGACTGGCATCAGTTGACCCCATTTTCAAGATGAAAAAGATGCTTTGCATGAAGCACGCTCAAAAATACGCGTGCCTTTCAGCTCCCCTGGCTGAGCCAGGGGAAGAAAAGTCCTCTGAGAGCCATGACTTGTTCATCTTGGTTCTTTTTTCAAAAGCGAGGGGACTCCAACCACAGTCTCCCTCATTTCCACTAATTGGGCCACACACACCCCACTTGACTGGCATCAGTTGACCCCATTTTCAAGATGAAAAAGATGCTTTGCATGAAGCACTCTCAAAAATACGCGTGCCTTTCAGCTCCCCTGGCTGAGCCAGGGGAAGAAAAGTCCTCTGAGAGCCATGACTTGTTCATCTTGGTTCTTTTTTCAAAAGCGAGGGGACTCCAACCACAGTCTCCCTCGTTTCCACTAATTGGGCCACACACACCCCACTTGACTGGCATCAGTTGACCCCATTTTCAAGATGAAAAAGATGCTTTGCATGAAGCACTCTCAAAAATACGCGTGCTTTTCAGCTCCCCTGGCTGAGCCAGGGGAAGAAAAGTCCTCTGAGAGCCATGACTTGTTCATCTTGGTTCTTTTTTCAAAAGTGAGGGGACTCCAACCACAGTCTCCCTCATTTCCACTAATTGGGCCACACACACCCCACTTGACTGGCATCAGTTGACCCCATTTTCAAGATGAAAAAGATGCTTTGCATGAAGCACTCTCAAAAATACGCGTGCCTTTCAGCTCCCCTGGCTGAGCCAGGGGAAGAAAAGTCCTCTGAGAGCCATGACTTGTTCATCTTGGTTCTTTTTTCAAAAGCGAGGGGACTCCAACCACAGCCTCCCTCGTTTCCACTAATTGGGCCACACACACCCCACTTGACTGGCATCAGTTGACCCCATTTTCAAGATGAAAAAGATGCTTTGCATGAAGCACTCTCAAAAATACGCGTGCCTTTCAGCTCCCCTGGCTGAGCCAGGGGAAGAAAAGTCCTATGAGAGCCATGACTTGTTCATCTTGGTTCTTTTTTCAAAAGCGAGGGGACTCCAACCACAGTCTCCCTCGTTTCCACTAATTGGGCCACACACACCCCACTTGACTGGCATCAGTTGACCCCATTTTCAAGATGAAAAAGATGCTTTGCATGAAGCACGCTCAAAAATACGCGTGCCTTTCAGCTCCCCTGGCTGAGCCAGGGGAAGAAAAGTCCTCTGAGAGCCATGACTTGTTCATCTTGGTTCTTTTTTCAAAAGCGAGGGGACTCCAACCACAGTCTCCCTCGTTTCCACTAATTGGGCCACACACACCCCACTTGACTGGCATCAGTTGACCCCATTTTCAAGATGAAAAAGATGCTTTGCATGAAGCACGCTCAAAAATACGCGTGCCTTTCAGCTCCCCTGGCTGAGCCAGGGGAAGAAAAGTCCTCTGAGAGCCATGACTTGTTCATCTTGGTTCTTTTTTCAAAAGCGAGGGGACTCCAACCACAGTCTCCCTCGTTTCCACTAATTGGGCCACACACACCCCACTTGACTGGCATCAGTTGACCCCATTTTCAAGATGAAAAAGATGCTTTGCATGAAGCACTCTCAAAAATACGCGTGCCTTTCAGCTCCCCTGGCTGAGCCAGGGGAAGAAAAGTCCTCTGAGAGCCATGACTTGTTCATCTTGGTTCTTTTTTCAAAAGCGAGGGGACTCCAACCACAGTCTCCCTCGTTTCCACTAATTGGGCCACACACACCCCACTTGACTGGCATCAGTTGACCCCATTTTCAAGATGAAAAAGATGCTTTGCATGAAGCACTCTCAAAAATACGCGTGCCTTTCAGCTCCCCTGGCTGAGCCAGGGGAAGAAAAGTCCTCTGAGAGCCATGACTTGTTCATCTTCGTTCTTTTTTCAAAAGCGAGGGGACTCCAACCACAGTCTCCCTGGTTTCCACTAATTGGGCCACACACACCCCACTTGACTGGCATCAGTTGACCCCATTTTCAAGATGAAAAAGATGCTTTGCATGAAGCACTCTCAAAAATACGCGTGCCTTCCAGCTCCCCTGGCTGAGCCAGGGGAAGAAAAGTCCTCTGAGAGCCATGACTTGTTCATCTTGGTTTTTTTTTCAAAAGCGAGGGGACTCCAACCACAGTCTCCCTCGTTTCCACTAATTGGGCCACACACACCCCACTTGACTGGCATCAGTTGACCCCAATTTCAAGATGAAAAAGATGCTTTACATGAAGCACTCTCAAAAATACGTGTGCCTTTCAGCTCCCCTGGCTGAGCCAGGGGAAGAAAAGTCCTCTGAGAGCCATGACTTGTTCATCTTGGTTCTTTTTTCAAAAACAAGGGGACTCCAACCACAGTCTCCCTCGTTTCCACTAATTGGGCCACACACACCCCACTTGACTGGCATCAGTTGACTCCCATTTTCAAGATGAAAAAGATGCTTTGCATGAAGCACTCTCAAAAATACGCGTGCCTTTCACCTCCCCTGGCTGAGCCAGGGGAAGAAAAGTCCTCTGAGAGGCATGACTTGTTCATCTTGGTGAACGTTAGTCTGTCCACATTGTCAGTGGACAGATGCGTGTGCTTAACTGTCAGCACACCCCCAGCAGCACTGAGGACATGTTCCGAGAAAATGCTGGCTGCGGGACACAACAAGATCCCCAAGGCGTACGTGGTGAGCTCAGGAAATTTATCCAGATTGGAAGCCTAAAATGAGCAGGGCTCAAGTTGCACAGTAATGGCATCGACGTTCCCTTGCATATACTCATATCTGTGTCTCCTCCTCTTTTTCGTTGTCCTGCTCTTTTGTTTTCGCATGAGTATATGTCCTTGTCACTTTCCCATGTGTTTGTGTTGTGTTGTGAGTTGTTTGTCACTTTTTGGACACCTTTGAGGGTGTTTTCTAGGTGTTTTTATGTGTTTGTGATTGCCTGCCATTGTTTCCTATGCGGTTCGAGTTCGGTTCGTCGAACGTTCGCCGAACTGAACTCGAACGAGACCTCCGTTCGACGAACCGAACTGGAGTCGAACCACGGCCGGTTCGCTCATCTCTAGTAAGGAGTCTAGGGAAATACTCAGTCATTGACAATCAGCCAGATCATTGCATCTAATAAATTTCTGCCATCTTAGTTTTCTTAAAAACAACTCGATGTCCTTGACCCACACAAATTTCATAGTGGGTACGAAAGATAATCCATAGCCCAATACTCTCTGTTCTACATTGGGCAATTTGCACCTTGAAACATTACTTATCTTTTGGTCCCAATTGTGAGTATTATTTCTCTCCTTTTGGAATTTTTTGGTACACATGGTTGGAGGGTGTGTTGGTCCTGAGCCCCTAAACAACCTAATCATTGGAAGCCAGCTGCTGCCCCAGGGTGGTCGCCTCATGGGGAGCCATATGCTGTCTTTCCCCGCGCAATTTTCATCAACTATGGCTGTATAGGTAATACAGTTGGGATATTTATAACGATATTACACCATGTATATGGGCATATACTATTGAATAAAGTATGGGAGTTTAATCTGTTAATTACATGTTTCTGTTTTAGGTGGCTATTTCATCTACGGACTCATTACTGGTCCTTGTGATGCCATTAATCTCCTGATGAACCACATATACTGACTGGGGGAAATGCGTTGGAACCTATGGCGTCCTGGAACCTCCTGTGGCCTAGGAAGGTTACCATCTAAACGCTAATTACCCCTGCATTTTTTCTCCTATGGCCAAAATGTTGGCTGGTTTCATATAAGAGCCACTGTATATTTTTTTGTGTTTTATAAAATAAGCTAACTGAAGTATTTTTTGTGGGGCTTAATTAAATTGCGCTATTGATATATACTAGGTTGGTGGGTGTATATACCACTAATTATTGCAAATGATCCATCTTTACTATGTATGAATGGTATTCAATTTATATCAACTATTTTTATGCACAAAGTACTTTATTATGAGGTTTCTTTGTGATGGGTACTGTATTTTCTGATAGTTAGGGATATATCAGGGACAGTCGCTGTGGAATGGGGGCACCACACACCTAGAGTGTTTAAAGCCCCATTGTTAGGCAGGGTGCAGTGGAGAGGCAGTATATTTTCACTACACCAGCCTGTCCCGTTTACCCTCTACCACTTTTGGTACCCTGTGTGCACTTTTCACACAAGCACTTTTTTACATGTTATTTTGGTTTGTTTGAGAAAGGTTTTAGCAAAAATTTTTATAAAGTATTTGTTTTTAGAGGGAAGTTTTGATTTTGATCTTATATGCTTAATACCTCTATTGAAAAAACATTCTTGCTGGCCTGTTTAATTTGGAGCAGGGACTGACGCCTGTAGTAGCAATACTATAAATATGGTTCATTGGGTAATTTGGAGCAGGCACTGAAAAGTGCCAAGACCTTTTTAGCTAGTTTACTAGCAAGTTTACAGCAGGCACTACTAACAATACCTAGAAATGTGGATCAATGTGTAATTTAGAGCAGGCATTGAAAAGGGACAAGACCTATTTAGCTAGTTCACTAGCAAATTTAGAGCAGTCAGTACTAAGTAACAATACCTAGAAATATGGTTCACTGGGTAATATAGAGTAGGCAGTAATAAGTAGCAATATATAGACATTTGGTTCACTGTGTTAGGGTATGTGCGCACGTTGCTTTTTACCTGCTTTTTACCTGCTTTTTTGCTGCTTTTTCTTCTGCGCTGTTTAATGCCAAAATGGATGTGTTCTTCTATTCAAGCAAAGTCTATGGGAATTTGGGTTTCTTGTTCACACTATGTTGTTCAAAATGCTGCCTTTTTGTGGCAGAACTTTGGTCAAAAACTCAGCTTTGCAGTGCAAAACCCAAATGGCAAAAACAATTGACATGTTGCTTCTTTGAAAAGCTGAGTTTTTGACCAAAGTTCTGCCACAAAAAGGCAGCATTTTGAACAACATAGTGTGAACAAGAAACCCAAATTCCCATAGACTTTGCTTGAATAGAAGAACACATCCATTTTGGCATTAAACAGCGCAGAAGAAAAAGCAGCAAAAAAGCAGGTAAAAAGCAACGTGCGCACATACCCTAATTGGTGCAGGCATTGAAAAGTGACAAGACCTATTTAGCTAGTTCACTAGTAAATTTAGAGCAGACACTATTAAGTAACAATACCTAGAAATGTGGTCCACTGCATAATTTGGAGCAGGCACTGTAAAGTGCCAAGACCTATTTAGCTAGTTCATTAGCAAATTTAGAGCAGGCACCACTAACTAACAATACTTAGAAATGTGGGTCACTGGGTAATTTGGAGCAGGCATTCAATTTCCCAAGACCTATTTATCCCCCCGTTCATCATAAAGCAGCCCAATCCTATCCAAAAGCATAACATGTTATTAGAAAAGCAGTTTTGGAAAATGCGATCAGTTATCAAACAAAAACAAACATTGCCGACTTTTGGGGAAAGTGCTCGTATTACCGAGCCTGAGACGAACAGGCTAAGGCTCGTACCAAAATTGAAATTGGCGAATCTTTATCAAACAGGTTCTCTCATCTTTAATTTCTGTTTGTTCAGTAATAAGTATTAGTGCCACATGCAAAAATATGTCCTCAAACTGCATTGGGATTCAATGAAGAGGTTATAAATGGTTGTTTTTAGAATATTCTGCCACTCAGAGTATACTTAGATATGTAAGTCAGCAAAATACGCTGCTGGCAGCTCCCTTTACAATTGCTGATCAATGATGTTCTAGATGTGCTCGATAGGGAGACAAGTCCGGATGTGTTGCAGGTCATGGTTGCACCTTAGGCCAAACAGGCTTGAGCATCATGTGACTTGGTTTTGCAGTTTTGAAAATCAACTCCTGGGACACTTTAGATAAATGGCCAAACTACTGCACAACCATTGATAACCTAATTGATAGCATTCCTAGGCATGCAAATGTGTGTGTTTCTGTGCATGGTGCTCATACTTGATACTGAAAAAATGTAGATGTTTTGAAAACTTTGTTACCATTTCTTTCTCATTTGCCTATCATTATTATGTCTATCGATCCTGTGATTCCCATAACTTCATGACTTCTTGGTGCTGTAATTTCATTGTTGAGGAGTGTATATTTTCCATGCATTTAGGACTGCATACAGTCACTAGCTACAGTATATAGCATTCCAAAATATTTTGATGCATGTTTAATTAATTAGTATTTACACCCTTTGAATGTGTAATACAAATAGCATGCTAGTTTTTCATCCTGTACTACATAAGTATTAAACAAATAAACTATGCTTTGAAATATAGTCAGGAGAATCAGTCATTTTTCCATTCTTCTTTTGCCAGGCGTGCATGGGCTTTGGGGATTGTGTAATGGAACTAGAAAGTTGAGTCCAATCCTAAATTTAATATGTACTCACCTGAGAGTAATTTGCTTCATGTTATAAAGCACATATTTTATGTACGGTAACTGTCAGTTATATTGCATTTTTATTTGACTATCTATAATAGTAGCTTTCTATGTCCCTGTAGCCTGAAGAACAAGATGAACTTTAAAAAAGGAAAAAAAATATAAAATTAGTAAGGTTGACCATAGCCCCTAAAGCATTGTGAAATAACTTTCATGTCATTTTTTTGTGGCTTATCCTCTTTGTAGCATCAAGCTGAGATATCTCTAGAGGAATTGCATGTTTTATTTCCAAACAAAGCTCAGGGTGACTTTGTGCTTCAGGTTGTTAGTACATTTTAATCTAAAATAAAAAATCAAATGCGTAACATATACTAAAAATCAGTTATTTACATTGTTTAAAAGCATTGACAAAAGGGAAAGAAAGTTATGGAAGTCTCGTTTTGGAGAGTCCCAGTTATGACCTCATTTTACAAATTTAATAAACCGTATTGTTCTCAACAATCATAAAAAGCGGTAAAGTGAACTGGGAGCTATGTAAAGTAATATACTGCAGGGCTCTGCTTCTGAATAGCAGCAGGAACCATCCACAGGTGCTGTAGGCTGGTATAACTTTGCGTTTGGAGTCTCCAAGGCAAAGACATTGTCTCTCTTGTGGTCCCCTTCTGAAGGAGTATGGATTGGGACCTCCCAGGAGGCAGCTGGTAGCTGTCAGCTTTCTGTAGACTTCTATTACCAAGCCAACATTTGAACTTCATTTAACCAGCATGTCAATAAACACCAAGAGGTTCCCATTTGATTCAGATTTATCCTTCCCTGCTCTTTAATACGTTTGACGTTGCTTGCATTCCAAAATGTTGAGAAATAGGGACATAACCCGCCATCACATCATCAGATGAGAATGGCATCATATAACCCATCTGAACCCACTCCAGTCTCAGAAGGAAAGAAAGAATATACCAAAAAAAATTAGGTTTATATTACTGGATAAAGTTTCTTATCCAAAGGCACCATATGGATAAAAGTATTGGGACGCAACTCATCATAACTGAATTCAGGTTTTTCATTTAGTTCTATTGCCACAGATTTATAAAATCATGCATCAAACCTTTTTGAAAGAATGGGTCATTCTAAGGAGCTAACTGAAATATAGTGTGGTGCTGTGCTAGGATGCCGCCATTGCAACAAATCATTCATGAAATTGCTCTTATCCTAAATATTCAACAATCAACTGTGAGTGGTATTATTGTAAAGGGAGCATCATGGTTACAGGGCACTGGGGGACATAATGCATAAAATTAACCAATGCTTTGCTATCTCAATAATGTCAGAGTTCCAGTCCCCTCTAACATTAACATCTGCTTAAAAACTGTGTGCTGGGAACTTCATGGCATAAGTTTCCATGCAGCCTCATGCAATATGATAATATTAATAATATTTATTCACTTATATAGCGCTATTAATTTCCATAACACGTTACATACATCAACAATTCTATCCCCATTGGGGCTCACAATCTACATTCCCTATCTGTATATCTTTGGAAGTATCATATCACGTGGTACAATGGCAAACATTGAATAGAGTGTGAAATGTATTTTGTGGAGTGACAAACCAAGCTTCTCTGAAAGTCTGGTAAACAAAAGTGGGTTTGAGAAAAGCCAAAAAAATGTTACCTACCTACCTGCATTTTGCCAACACCAAAATTTGGTGGCGGAGGGATAATCCTATTGGGGTTGGATTTTAGATGATGTTCTCAGGACCATAGTTCCACTAAAGGGAAATCTTAACCCTTTCACGACCGGCCGATTTTTCGCTTTCCGTTTTTTTTTTTCGCCATTCTTTTTCTGAGAGACGTAACTTTTTTATTTTTCAGTCAATATGGTCATGTGAGGGCTCATTTTTTGCGGAACGAGCTGTACTTTTAAATGAAACCATCAGTTTTACCATATTGTGTACTAGAAAATGGCAAAAAAATTCCAAATGCTGAAAAATTGCAAAAAAAGTGCGATAGCACTATGGTTTTTGAGATATTTTATTCACTGTGTTCACTATATGGTAAAACTGATGTGTGGGTGTGATGCCTCAGGTCAGTGCGAGTTCGTAGACACCAAACATGTATAGGTTTACTTTTATATAAGGGGTTAAAAAAAAATTGGAAGTTTGTCCGAAAAAAGTGGCGCACGTTTTACGCCATATTCCGTGACCCGTAGCGTTCTCATTTTTCGGGATCTTAGGCTCAATGACGGCTTATTTTTTGCGTCTCGAGCTGACGTTTTTAACGGTACCATTTTTGCGCAGATGCTACGTTTTGATCGCCTCTTATTGCATTTTGCGCAAAAGTTGTGGCGACAAAAAAACGTCGTTTTGGCGTTTGGAATTTTTTTGCCGCTACGCCGTTTACTGATCAGATTAATTGATTTTATATTTTGATAGATCGGGCGTTTCTGAACGCGGCGATACCAAATGTGTGTATATTTTTTATTTTTTTAACCCTTTAATTTTCAATGGGGCGAATGGGGGGTGATTTGAACTTTTAGGTTTTTTTGTTTTTTTTTAATTTTTTAAAACTTATTTTTTTACTTTTTTTTTTTATTTTACTAGTCCCCCTAGGGGGCTATTGCGATCAGCATTCCGATCGCTCTGCAGTATCTGCTGATCACAGCTGGAAGGCTGTAAACAGCAGATACGCTGCCTTTCTCTTTTGCTGTGCCCCGGGCACAGCGAAAGTGAAACCAATTCATGTGTAGTACAGGAGTCATCACATGACCCTGTACTACCATGACAACTATCGGGAGTCACGTGATCGCGTCACGTGACTTCCGGTTTCGGCGGTAAGTAAAACTTTACCGCGATTGCGCTTATAATGGCGCTGTCATGTATTGACAGCGCCATTATAAGGGGTTAATCGGCACGAGCAGATAACGATTCTGCTCGTGCCTAGCAGGCACACATCTCAGCTGTGAAAATCAGCTGAGATGTGTGCCGATCGCGGCATGCTGCCGCCGGAGGACCGCGGGCAGTAAGATTATGTCATTTAGGACGTAATTTTACGGCCCGCGGTCGTTAAGGGGTTAATGTTTCAGCATACTAATACATTTTTTAAATTTTATACATCCAACTTTCTGAGAAAACATAGAAAAATAAGCAAATTGAACATAATTTCACACAAAACCCCAACAATAAGAGAGAAAAAATTTGTTACCATTTTTCCGAAATTGTGGTCATCAACTTTGTTTCAAGCATGTGATGCTCATTCAAACTTACCTGTTGCAAGTAATAAATGTGGGCAATATGAAGATCACACCAGAAAACAGAAAAATGGGAGAAGTTGACTTAGTCTTTGCATTTTGTGTCTGTGTGTGCCATACTAAGCATGGACAACAGAAAGAGAAGAGAATTGTCTGAGGGCTTGAAAAGCAAAATTGTTAAAAAATAACATAAATCTCAAAGTTAGATGTTCATTTCCAGAGATCTTTATGTTCCTTTGTCTACAATGAGCAACATAATCAAGAAGCTTACAATTCATGGCGCTTTGGCTAATTTCCCTGGACGTGGCCGCCAGAGAAAAATTGTTGAACTGTTGCAGTGCTGCACAATCCAGATGGTGGATAAGCAGCCCCAAATCAAGTTCCAAAGAAATTCAAGCTGTCCTGTAGGCTCAGAGTGCATCAGTGTCAGAGCAAACTATCTGTTGACATTTGAATGAAATAAAATGCTATTGCAGGAGATCCTCAAGGACTCCATTGCTGACACAAAGATATATAAAAAAGCAAGACTGCAGATTGCCAAAATGTACGAGTAACCCAAAATTCTTCTGGTAAAGCACCTTGTGGACAGATGAGACCAAGATGGAGCTTTTTGGTAAAGCTCATCATTCAACTGTTTACAGAAATCGGAATAAGGCCTACAAAGAAAAGAACACATGAAGCGTCACGTGACCCCATAAGCCGTGAAATGTGCACTGGGGTACACTGGGCTTTACTTCTACATAGGCAAATACCTTATTGAACCAGTGCTATTTTGCACTTGTGGCTTTACTGGGCTGCATCCAGTAGTCACTTGTTTACACATAACTTGTTTTTGATCCTTCCTGCATGCAGCTCAGTCCAAACCACAATTTTGTGTCTTGCCCAGTGTTTCTCGTATGGTGTTTCTCATTGTCCTGCACATAATATTTATTCTTCATATACTGGCACATGCACTTTGCAGGATGATTTGGGACCTTTTCTTTTTATGCCATATCCCTCCTCTTTTTTCTTATTCTCATGCACGATTGCACTTTATGATATTTTTCAATAAACACTTTCTCATTCAGCAATAACTGCTTGTCCTCTTGTTTTTTCATTAAACAAAGTACACAATATCTACAATCAAATATGGTGGGGTTTCAAAGATGTATTCGCATTGTTTTTCTGCCTCTGACACTGGGTGCCTTGACTGAATGCAAGGCATCATAAAATCTGCAGATTATCAAAGGATTCGGGGTCGCAATGTAGTGCACGGTGTTAGAAAACTGGGTTTGTGCCCTAGGTCATGGGTCTTTCAGCAGGACAATGACCCCCAATCATACTTCGAGAAGCACCAAGAAATGTATGGAAGCAAAGGACTTGAGAGTTCTGAAGTGGCAGCAATGAGTCCAGATCTAAGTCCCACTGAGCACCTGTGGAGAGATCTTAAAATTACTGTTAACAAAAGGCACCCTTCAAATATGAGACCTGGAGCATTTGCAAAAGATAAGTGGTCCAAAATTCAAATATTTTAATTTTTTGGGTGAAATTATGTGCAATTATCCTTTTTTTATTTCTCAGATTTTTGTTGTGTTGATCCAATACTTACAAAGAAAATAAACATGTTTATGACAAAACATGTGCAACTGCAATAATTTCATTGGAGAAAAAATTCATTTTCTTGAACAATTTCAAAGGGGCCAACACTTTTGGCCAGGATTGCATATGGGACTGTGGGGGCCATAATACAACATGTGAGGGACTGCGGGGTAATTTTCAATATATAAGGGGCTGTGGGGGACATAATGCAGTGTATATAGAGTTGTGTTGGCAGATTACAATGTATAAAGGTTATTTTTACGGTGAGGGCTCCCAATAACCATGGGTCTCCCCAGCCTGAGAATATCAGCCCTGAGCTGTCAGGCTTTATCATGGCTGGGTATCAAAATTGAGGGGGACCACACACTGTTTTTTTTAAATTATTTAAATAGTAATAAAAAGAAGCAGCATGTGGTCCTCTTATTTTGACACACAGCCAAAATAAGCTCAGGACTGGGTGCTGTAGCTGTATTCATTATCTGTGCTGGGTATCATAACATGGGGGACCCTGCACCAATTTTGTTATTTATTTTTTTTTATACTATGATACGCAGATAGTGTCTGTGATTGGAAGCAATCAGCTGACACGCTGTCACTCAGCGTGTGGGCGCATCTGACTACAACCAATCACAGACGCCGGTGGGTGGGGAAAGCAGTGCATATGTATGAAGGTTAATGTGCGGCCCCCAGAAGTGAATGGGTGGCTGCGAGAGCAGTTACAGCCGACCTGGAGCCTCGGTAAGTATAGCGCGCCTGCTCCTATCCCCCTATCCCTTCCACCACCATTTTAAATCACCACATTCTGGTCCCCATAGACTTATATGGGGAACGGAATCTGGCCAGATACCTGGGATCAATCTCGGGCCAGAACTGGATTTTGTTTAGAATCCAGTTAGGTCCGCTGGTCTTGGTTCGCTCATCACTACTAGTCACCACTTTTTGTCTCATACATAGCAGCAATGTACGTAACTTTTTTTTTTGTAGTTTTCTCCTCTCCGTTGTGGCAATACAGGGCACCAAAATCACTGTTGCCAAATGTTATATTTTTCATCTGGGGTATTAATTTCCTTCAGCTCTGTAGTTGCTGTCAAATCATACAAGGCTGTGTCTATAGGTAGGAAAAACTAAGCACCCAGTCATTTTGGTGCCTTGTATCATCACAATAGAGTGGGAAGAAAGCAAAAGAAGAAACAACAACATTTTTATGTACATTCCTTTGATTATGTGCTGGAAGGTACAGTTAATAAGGCAAAATTTGTGAAATATCCTCTTTATATATTAGTTTTTGAAAACTAGCCCAGTATTTGAATGAATGCAGGATAAAAGGTAAGCTTTGTTAGATCAGTATTTTTCTTTTACTGTTGTAATAAGAGCAGTTGGAATCATACCACTGAAGTAGAATCTCACAGATTGAAAATGTTGTCTGTCTAATCTAATCATCATTGGAAAGTTGAACTGATCGAGGTAGATGCTATAGGGAGCTCTTTTGTTGGCTTTGTTTACTGTTTTTAGGACCAATATGTTTTGGTAAATGTCTTCTTACATTTACCATGTTAGTTTGTTCATGAAAAATAATACTGAAATATTTAGTGTAGTCACAGTAGACTTTTCATCGGTGCTGTATGCACTAAGGCAACTGTCATCTATATATCATCACATCTCAGGATTATAATGTGAGGTTAAACCTATTAACAATTGGTGATGGGGACAGCTCACATCCATTCTCTGCACACAATTCGTAAAGCACTCTCGTATAGTCATTTGATCTTCTTGACTGCTATGATTTAACCATTACTGAGATAAAATTTTGATGTGGACGTGATGTATAATCTCAAATAATACCACAACAAATGGTACTTAATGAGAACTGATTATGCCATATCCTTCCTATACTGTGTACTGAATTAGTAACTTGAATCACAGGACCAATGAACCGGGTGATACAGCTGTAGTTGCATTATTAAAGACTCCAATACACTCCATCATACACTAAAAGGTAAACTTAAGGCCCCCTTCATACATCTGTAATTCCGGTACGTATGACGTCCGTTTTCATAAGTACCGAAGACACGGACAAAAGTAGATGTAGTGCCTCTGAAGCCATCAGGTAGCTACAAGGTACTGCATCCCCACCAGGATGCAGGGCCTACCCCCTAGGGACCCAGAAGACCAGTGCCGGTCACACACAAACACTCACAAAAATCCCTGTTTTTCCCCAACATTCCCCCATAGAATGGTACAAGGCTAGGGTCAGACCAATGGATGGTTGCCTAGAGGTGGATCCACTCCAGTCCACTAGACAACCAGGTGGGAGGGGCAGACAGTGGAGATACAGACAGTGGAGAGTGAGAAGTCGAGGAATGAAGGAGTGAAAGTGAGCAGACGGACTGACAGAAGTGAACAGTAGAGATGAGCCACCCCCCTAAAGTTCGAGTTCGGTTCGTCGAACAGTGCCCCGTTCGACAAGCCATTCGACGAGCCGTTCGACGAACCTCTCGAACCCCATTGAAAACAATGGGAGGCAATCACAAACACATAAAAACACATTCTAAATGTACACATACAGTTCATAAACATTGCCATAACACTTACCGGTGCCCACGATGCGTCCTGCACTCTGTCTCCCGCCGCTTTTCCATCGGTAATCGCTGCGTCCTCCCGATAACCAGCAGTGATGACAGGACTTATCATGACGTCAAAATAGCCATGTGACCAGTCACGTGTCTATTATCTCATTGGCTACAGACTGGTCACATGGCTAGACGTCATGTCCTGTCCTAGGTCCTGTCAGTGCATCTCTCCAGTACGCGGTGATCGTTTGTGTATCTCTGTGTACCGGCGACAAGCTCTGGCACACGGACGACTCCCCGTTCCTGCATGGGGTGCTCTTTACAGAGTCAGCCCACATGCAAGGACTGGCTGTCATAGCCGGTGAAGAGCGGCACCGGGAATCACGTGATTGGAGCTCCGTTGCTGTGGCAACCCGGCTGTGAGCGGTGAAGTCACCGCTAACAGCCGGCAGCCTGTGGTCACTCTCACTGAGTGATTTCTGCATGGGGCAGCAGCGTCTTTCTCCCATGCAGTGAAGCCTGATGTAGCGGAGGGGGTGACCTGGCAGGGCCTGGTGAGGAGTTTTCTGTCGCATGTGTCATGGCACATGCGACACAAATCAGAGGAGTAGGGTGAATGTGGCCGGCGCACTGCTGTGCACGCAGCCATCTTGGATTTCCGGGAGTGGGTCGGAGTGGGGGCACTTTGGCGACACCGGGAGACCGGAGGGGACCGGAGGGGATCGGGGAGGAGATTTTTCTCCCATCTGACATGTTTGTTCATGCCAGATGGGAGATAAATAATTTTTTACCGGCGCTGTCATTTACTGTAACGTGATCATCGGTATACGGTGTATACCAGTGATCACGTGAGCGGGGACCAGAAAAACCGGCCTGAATCATGATCTCCAGGGGCTCAGCTACCCCCTGAAACCCACGGAGATTTTCTGACGCTGTGGGGCGCTATTTACTTATTTCTGCCTTGTGTTTATAAACGGCAGATCAGAATAAGGCTACATTCACACGACTGATCCGTTTTTGCGGTCCGTTTTTTTCATGGGTGCATCCGTGTGGCATCCGTTTCCGTTCCGTATATGGTCTGTATGTCATCTGTTTGTCATCCGTGTGCCTTCCGTTTTTTTTGCGCATTGCAAAAAAACTGAAGGAGGGAAAATACATAAATTTATCCAGGATCCATAGCTTCAACCTACATGAGGCGGTCACATGTTCACTCCAGTGCCATTTTCTGCTGCTTTTCACAGCGTAGAGCGCTCTGGTGATTTTCTTGTGCTTGTACATTTCATATCAGTCTTTTCTGTCATTATAATGGCAGAAAGACACATCATGTCCCACTCTCCTGCATTTTGTAATTTTGCACCCTTTGGTGCCTTTCATGTGGCACTAAGAGGTACTTAGCTTTGTATTTAGGCTAAAAAAAATGACGTGGGGTTCCCCCTATTTTTGATAGCCAGCTAGGGTAAAGCAGATGCCTGCAGCGTGCAGACCACAGCTGGCAGCTTCACCTTGGCTGGTAATCCAAAACTGAGGGCACCTCACACTGTTATTTTAAATTAAATAAATAATTAAAAAACAAACAAACATGTGAGGGTCCCCCCAAAATTGGATCACCAGCCAAGGTAAAGCAGACAGCTGGGGTCTGATATTCTCAGACTAGTGAGGTCCATGGTTATTGGACTCTCCCCAGCCTAAAAATAGCAGGCCGCAGCCGCCCCAGAAGTGGCGCATCCATTAGAAGCGCCAATCCTGGTGCTTCGCACCAGCTCATCCCATGCCCTGGTGTGGTGGCAAACGGGGTAATATATGGGTTAATACCAGATGTGTAATATCACCTGGCATCAAGCCCTGGGGTTCGTGAGGTCAGGCATCTATCAGATACCCGACATCACCAACCCAGTCAGTAATAAAAAGAAAATAGACGACAAACACATTTTATTTGAAAAAACACTGCCAAATACATTCCCTCTTTCACCAATTTATTAGAAAGAAAAACAAATCCAGGTCTGCTGAAATCCAAGGGGTTCCCATGACGATCCATACCATAGTCACTGTCCCAGTCAATGAAGAACAGAATGTTGCCCATTGGCTGGGAGAGCAATGCAGTGACCTGAACTAACATCAATAGGTCTGCTCAGGTCACTGCAGGGCATAACAAGTGCTGCTGTCAGGAGCGAGGTACATTACCTGCGGTGACGATCTCCTGCACTGCTGATAGCAGAGCTGTCACTGACTTCAATGACCGCCGCCTTCACAGCCAAGTATCGCGGGAGCCTGTGACGTCATCGCTAGTCACAGTCTCGGGTCGGCAGCGAGAGGAGGAGATGTGACAAGCGGCGGCCATGGAGGACAGTGACAGCGCTCAGGTCGGGAGGGCGGGACTTCATCACTGCAGGTAAGCCGATTAGGGTAATGTGTGTGGAGTGCGAGGTGGGTGGAGCCAAGCGGGGTAATGTGTGCGGAGTGCAAGGTGGGTGGAGCCAAGTGAGGTAATGTCTGCAGAGTGCGAGGTGGGTGGAGCCAAGCGAGGCAATGCGTGCGGAGTGCAAGGTGGGTGGAGCCAAGCGAGGTAATATGTGCGGAGTGCGAGGTGGGTGGAGCCAAGTGGGGCCATGTGTGCAGAGTGCGAGGTGGGTGGAGCCTAGCTGCGCCATGTGGCGCTGAGGAAGTCAGTGCCGGGGACTGCATGGCTGGGGACAGGTGAGTGTGAGTGTGTGTGTGTGTGTACATGCTGAGCACAGGAGGGGGCAGAGCCGAGCGGGGAAGTGTCGGCTCCCTGCACACGTAACCAGGGTAAATATCGGGTTACTAACCAAATTGCTTTGCTTGGATACCCGATATTTACATTGGTTACCAGCTTAACGCAGGCTGCCAGTGCTGGCTCCCTGCACACTGTAGCTGTAAAAAGCACTGCTTTTGGTGATCGAACCATTCTCGAACATAACTCGAACTGTCGAGCTTTTAGCAAAAAGCTTGAGTTCGAGTTCGATCTCGAGCACCCCCAAAATCACTCGAACATGAAATTGGCGGACCTCGAACATCGCTCATCTCTAGTGGACAGTGACCTGGAGCCCAGGCGGTTAGTTGCCGGTGGAGTACAGTGTAATACTTCTGGAACTACGCACCAACAGGGTACAGAATCCTAGGTCAGGAAAAAGCTCCAGGCAGACCTGATAAAATTTGCACAGTGTGGGGACCATCAAGAACCTCACTGACCTTGAAGTTCGGGACTCAGTAGCAAAGGGAGATCCAGGGACAGGACCAGAGACTCCAACCCCACTGGGTTCACGCTACTGTCATACGGATTGCTGAAGAAGACAACCAAGATGGGACGCCCAGCCGCACTACGCCACGGGGACCCACCAACGAAAGACAGGTGAAGTGGAAAGAAGCCACCAGATCACTAAACCAGCACTGGGACTACGGGGACCTGCGGTTAAGACCAGCCAGCCTCTGGGTGACCAGTTACCACCAGAAAGTGAGTAAAGAACCAGTTACACTTAAA
Organism: Anomaloglossus baeobatrachus; assembly: GCF_048569485.1. Lineage (NCBI taxonomy): Eukaryota > Metazoa > Chordata > Amphibia > Anura > Aromobatidae > Anomaloglossus > Anomaloglossus baeobatrachus. Next base: position 301,390,960 of record NC_134356.1, on the reverse strand, counting down.
CCCTTGTGTGGCCTACCTTCTTCCGACACCCATCACATCACCTACCCTCTGGTTCTTGGCCCTGCTTGCGGAGGGCTTAACATCCCAGCTGCCACTAACACCAGCCCCAGTAGTGAACATTGAGCAACGGCTGGGGCTGGTGTTCTTTATCTACATCTACATAGCCGTAAAAGTGCAAGTGGTGTCACGTATAAACTTTATTCAACAATCCCCTGTAAATATCCCCCTTTTCAAAAAGCACCCAGGGCACAGAACTGGGCAACGGCCACCAAAGCGACATTCCCCAGCTATACACCGCCCGGGACCGAGTACCCCATAACCTTGGGTGACACAGCTTTCCCCTGGCGTCACGAAGAGGATTGAACTGGACCCGGTCAAACCAGGTGACGTGTGCCTTAAAGACTGTGTTTTATGGACTCTGTTTTATTGCTTGAAAAACCGCCGCCATTTTGGTGTAAAAACTGCACCATAGCAGTGAGAAAGGCGTAAAAAGAAAGCCCTTGCCCGGAGGAGTGTCCACAATGTAAAATGAAACTGGAAGCAGGGAGCCCAGAGGCCCTGCAACAGAATGCCTCCAGGACTGTATCTAGCAGCCCCATGTCCGCTCCAGGGGATCGTGCCAGTGCACCAGGTCACCCAGGGACCTGGACCGCGGAGAAGGTAGAGGCAGAGGTCCAATGGCTGTGCTGGACCCTGCATGCAGAACACATGCAGCATGTCGAGGAGTGGAAGGCGGAGATGATGGAGATGGTGGCAGCGATGCGGGCCCAAGAGAGAGGAGTGCCGCTTGACCAGGCTGTACCGACGCAGACACCGTAATCCATCCTCGATCAGGCCGCATCACCACTAGAGCCGGCAAGACCTGAAGCGGTCGCATCACCTTCTCCGCTGGAGCAGGGTCAAGCTGCACCATCTGACCCAGTGACAACAGCCCCGGCTATGGCGTCATCGGGAGCCATGGAGGGGGCCCCTGCCAGCGCTGACAATCATCCCCAGGTACTGTGCCCAGTCACTGTCGGAGACCCAGGTGGTTAGTTGCCAGTGGGTACAGTGGAGTACTCCCGGAAATATGCACTAACTGGGTACAGAATCCTAGGTCAGGCAAAAGCTCCAGGCAGTTAAAACACAGAACACAAGAGTCTTTAAATTCACCAAGGTATGAAAACACCCCATAGACATCGTAGTACAAATGTATAAAACATTTTATTAATAATAGTGCACAGGGTATTACAAAATTACAGAGCAACAATCAGAATAACCGGAATGGGTAGTGAAGGAAGAGGGGACGAAACACGTGTTGGGACGTTGGTCCCCACGTGCCCCTCGGGATTCCCGGACGTTCTGCTTGTCACTGGTAAGCCCTCATGCCTTATAGATAGTTGATTAAGCTATACAGCCTGGGCACCTCTGATTTGTTTATGAGGTTATAGCCTAGCTGTGTAGCGAACTTTGGCCATGGTGTCAGTCTCTTCTACATAGGCCTCTAGCTATACTTGATGTATGACCCGTTAGAAGGCCATATGTCTATGCTTTGGGCCATAAACTAGCGACACATTGGGCCTTTTCTATGGACAGGAGGCTACTATACATATATATCTGTTTAGCAGGTCCTGCTTTCAATACTTGACATCTATCCTGGGTCACGTGGGGTTCTCCCCTCTTCCTTCACTACCCATTCCGGTTATTCTGATTGTTGCTCTGTAATTTTGTAATACCCTGTGCACTATTATTAATAAAATGTTTTATACATTTGTACTACGATGTCTATGGGGTGTTTTCATACCTTGGTGAATTTAAAGACTCTTGTGTTCTGTGTTTTAAATGCATTATTGAGTTGTTGCCTATAATTTCTGGATCTTTATGTTATATATAAAAGCTCCAGGCAGACCTGATAAAATCTGCACAGTGAGGGGACCATCAAGGACCTCACTGACTTTGAAGTTCGGGACTCAGTAGCACAGGGAGAACCAGGGACAGGACCAGAGACTCCAACCCCACTGGGTTCACGCTACCGTCATATGGACTGCTGAAGAAGACAACCAGGAGGGGAACCCCAGCCGCTCAATGCCACAGGGACCCACCAACCAAAGACAGGTGCAGGGGAAAGAAGCCACCAGGTCACTAAACCGGCACTGGGACTATGGGGACCTGTGGTTAAGACCAGCCAGCCTCGGGTGACCAGTTACCACCAGAAAGTGAGTAAAGAGCTAGTTACACTGAAATCCTTGTGTGGGCTATCTTCTTCTGACACCTGTCACATCACCTACCCTCTGGGGCCTAGCCCTGCTTGCGGAGGGCCTAACATCCAGGCTGCCACTAACACCAGCCCCAAAAGTGAACATTGTGCAGCGGCGGCTCCATCTACATAGCCGCAAAACCGCAATTGGCGTCACGTATAAACTTTATTCTGTAACTGTAAATATCCCCTTTTCAAAAAGCACACAGGGCACAGAACCGGGCAACAGCCCCCAAAGTGATATTCCCCAGTTATACACCACCCGGGAGTGAGTACTCCATAACCCTGGGCTACATATAGACTCATTAAAATCAATGGGTCTGTGCACTTGTCCGTGTTTTGATGTGTGGAGCAAATGTGTTTCTGTGTGCTCCACACGGCGACATGTCAGTTTTTCTACGGCAGCACAGGTGTCACATGGACCGTACACCGATGTGATCCGTGTGACATCAGTGTGACACATACCGGAGAATACATGTGTCTTTGAAATAAAATTATTTTTATACTCATTTGTCTCCAGTGCTGCCGTATTCTGGGCTGATTTTACTTGCTTCCAGGACCCCTCATTATGCTCAGGAATATTCACTGCACCGCAGACCTGGAAGCAGCAGCTCTGGAGACAGCAGTGCCGGAGACAGCAGAGCAGGGGACAAGTGAGTAAAAAGTTTCTGCTCTCCATGTGCTATCACGAATAGCACACAGAGAACACATGTGCCAAAATCACGGCACGTCGATGGCCATACACACCTTCACAACGCTCCGTGCAAAATGTGTGTTTTACATGAACGTGTGAAAGAGGCCTAACATAAGTCCTATATAACCAGTCCACAGACCTAAACTAAAGCGGGTTTTACACTCTACGATATCATTAATGAATTATCATCGGGGTCACTGTGTTTGTGACGCACATCCGGCGTCATTAACGATATCGCAGTGTGTGACACTTATGAGCGACCTTAAACGATCGCAAAAGCGGTCAAAATCATTTGCTGCGGAGAGGTCGTCCTGAAACAAAAAATCGTTTTCTGCTTATTAGCGATGTTGTTCGTCGTTCCTGCGGCAGCACACATCGCTATGTGTGACACCGCAGGAGCGACAAACTTCTCCTTACCTGCGTGCACCGGCAATGCGGAAGGAAGGAGGTGGGCGGGATGTTACGTCCCACCCATCTCCGCCCCTCCGCTTCTATTGGACGCCTGCCGTGTGACATCGCTTTGACGCCGAACGAACTGCCCCCTTAGAAAGGAGGCGGTTCGCCGGCCAGAGCGACGTCGCAGAGCAGGTATGTGCGTGTGATGCTGCTGTAGCGATAATGTTCTCTACAGCAGCGATCACACAATATCGGCCATACGACAGGGGCAGGTGCTATCGCGCTCGACATCGCTAGCCGATGCTAGCGATGTCGCAGCGTGTAAAGCCAGCTTAAGACTTTTAGATCTGAATATAACTGTTAGGCCTCTTCTTCACTAGCGTTTTTTTTCTCCTAATTCCATTGCATTGAGAAACGGATTGCAATCTTGCAAATGGTTTCTAATGATGCTGTCTCCATTTCCCTGTTTTTCTCAGACGATACACGGGCTCTCCTTGAAATCGCAGCATGCTGCGATTTGATGCGATTCTCAGCTCTCTCACCCCCATGCAAGTCAGAATCCGGGTGGCATACGCATGTCACACGGATCCTGACACTTGCATACCGCGTCAGACTGGCTACCGGAGGAATCTCCTGTAAAACCAGTCCTGGCCGCGGTTACATGCACTGAACCCCGGAGCTGTCCCCTGAGCTCTAGACTGCAGCCTGAACAGCGAGCGCCGAGTGATGGATTCCCCGGCAATTGCTGTTCAGGTCAGCACAGCTGCAGACAGATCAGGCAGAACGGTGGAGCTCAGATTACAGCTCTGGAGCTCAGTGCAGGTAACCCCGGCCAGGACTGGTTTTACAGGAGATTTCTCCCGTAGCCAGTCCTACGCTGCTTGCCTAAAAACTCCCAAAGCACTCGCATGATGCTCACATGTCATACGGATGCTATGTGAGGAAAAAAACACACACTGTACGCAGATCACACGCAGGATACTTGACTCACATTTTGAGCCGAGTATCGCTGTGATTTAAAAAACGCTAGTGGAGAAGAGGCCTTAATCAGACCAACATTGTTTTTTCCGAGCCGAAGACGCTTCAGGACACTCTAGGTTTTTTTCTGAAGCGTCTTTTGTGTTGATTTTTTTTTCAGTCGTTTCTTGAGCTTTTTTTCAATTTTTTTTGCAGGGCTTTCCTGTGGTTTTTGTGATGTCTTTTTTTATCTTGTTTTCCAGTTGTTTTTTCACTCCAATGAATAATCAAGAAACCACTAGCATTTTTCAGGAAAAACTATGGTAAAACTCCAAAAAACATATTTTAATGTAAAGTACAGAAAGTCTTCAGAGTGGAAAACATCATAAGAATGGACATCACTTCTTTTAACCTCTTGGCATTTTTAGAAACCTGAAGCAGTTAAAAGATGTTCAAAAGCCCGAACATAGGCACAGCAGGTTGTTTTTACATAAACATGTTTAAGTAAACAAATGTAAACAAATTTTTCAGGGCGTTTCCACCACAAAAAGATGTAGTTCACACATATACCCTTATTTTACAGTCATGCGTTCCATTGGAACTCTGCTTCTTGCGTACAGTATTAAAGGAGTCGTATCAAAATGATATCCACTGGATCAAGACTACACACAGGGTTTGTAGCCGGTTTCCATAGAGTTGAGTCTGCAAGGAAGACGTATCAAAATAATACAATATTATTAATAAAAGCTATTTAAAGTTGTACAGATTTTGAAAGATAGGTAAGTTCTGCAAATACAGCAATTTTATCTTTATGTTATATCTTAAAGGCTATAAAAATAGCAAAGAAGCATCATATATAGGTCTCTAATGACGGAAAGGAGTAAAATTCATCCACCTGACAAAATACCAACACTATGCAATTAAGAGATACTAAACAAAAGTATAATAATTATTTTCTTGGTATGTGACCCCATATTTATTGCAAATATACAGCATTTCAGAAACTAATATACGTAGACGTTCTTTTACATGAAAAAGGTTTGCCACCTTTGGGGTCCTTTTGGATGAGACTGATGGACAGATCTGGTCACTGCTCTTCCACCACCGGCCATAGTATGGACAGAAATGCTGACCAGTGTGTAAGGAAAGCTGTAACAACCAAAAGTGGCCAACCTCATTACCTGAGAATCTGTCAGTGGCTGAGATCATTGCCAAGCACAGTCACGAATAACTACCTGACTGTTTATTCTTAGGGGCCCTTTACACACTACGACATCGCAAGCCGATGCTGTGATGCCGTGCGCGATAGTCCCCACCCCCGTCGCAGCTGCGATATCATGGTGATAGCTGGCGTAGCGAACATTATCGCTACTGCAGCTTCACATGCACTCACCTGCCCTGCGACGTCGCTCTGGCCGGCGACTCGCCTCCTTATTAAGGGGGCGGGTCGTGCGGCGTCATAGCGACGTGCGGCGCCAATAGAAGCAGAGGGGTGGAGATGAGCGGGACGTAAACATCCCGCCCACCTCCTTCCTTCCGCATAGCTGGCGTGAGCCGCAGGATGCAGGTAGATGTTCCTCGCTCCTGCGGCTTCATACACAGCGATGTGTGCTGCCGCAGGAACGAGGAACAACATCGTAACATCGGTCATTCCCAATTCATGGAAATGACCGACGCTACACCGATGATACGATTACGACGCCTTTGCACTCGTTAATCGTATCAAAAATACTTTACACACTACGATATCGCCTGTGACGCCGGATGTGCGTCACTTTCAATTTGACTCCACCGACATCGCACCTGCAATGTCGTAGTGTGCAAAGTGCCCCTTAGACCCATAGGAAATAAAGTAAATGCTCCCAGATAACTCCTTTAAGTAAAAAAAAACTCCTAAAGGTGCCCAACCCCATTAACTTTATTTGCCAGGAATGTACTGTTTGCCACATAATTGTAGTTGTGGCCAAATGTTTTGAGACTGAAAAAAATGTTGGTTTTCACAGTTTGCTGCTTCAGTATTTTTATATCCTCAAGTCATTTTTTCTTCGTCAGCGTTTCGTGTCTGTCACTCATCAGGAGAGTCCTTAACAAGGTCTCAGCCGCATTCCATATGGCTACATATATACTGCAAACAGTCCTGGGCACTCCTGTCTCACATCAACATGTGTTCTCTGTGCCATCCTTGCTACGGACTCCCCTGATGAGTGAAAGACACGAAACGCGTCAGGAGTAAGGGAGTGTATGAAAAACCTTTTTGCAAACTAAAGATGGTGGTTTATGCCATATGAAACTGCTTCCCAAGGAGGACGGACAGGGTATGGTTATGATTCTGGAAGATCAACCCTGATGCAAAAAAAGTCCATGCTGGGAATATATCCTGTACCTACAAATTGGTGAGAACTTTCTATGTTGTATGTTGATATATGGTGTTGGAGGAGGTTGATATTTGTGCAACCCATATTGCCTTACCCTGAACTATCAAGTGATATCTGTATTCCGTATTTGAGTGTGATTTCTTTATATTGAATAGGAGCAGATGATGCAGTAGAACATCTCTTGATATATATCACCTCACTTTAAGTGATATCACTATTGCTTCTCACCGTATTTTGTGCCCATACTCAGATCCGTAGCAAATCTGGAGGGGCGGTTCCCCTCGGATTAAGTCTTTTGGAAAATTTGAGGGCCAGTGGCAGTGTTCACACTGGCGGGACCTCTGGGGACTAGTATCCCAAATAACGGTGCCTCACATGAGTTTTAATCCTGTTTGAGCTTTGGGAGTCAATTCTCGTGTGTTTTACTTATATGTGTCTTTTATGTGTGATTTTATGGACCACTGGTCTTTTAAAAAGATTTTTCTAGTAAAAGTTAATTTTTAGGAGTCAATTATTATTAATTCCTTGCACCCATACTGCTGAGTAGGATAAACGATTTTATGAAACCTAGCGATGAGTACACGACTCACGATTTGTGAGCGATACTGAGTCACTAGGTGGTGTCACACAGCCCGACGTCACAAGCGATGCCAGATGTGCGTCACAAAAACCGTGACCCCGACGATTTATCGCACGATAGATCGTCTCGTGTAAAGCAGGCATTAGTTATCACTTTTACCTTGTGACATGGTGCTCCATCATGCTGGAAAAAGCATTGTTCATCACTAGCGATGAACCCAAAAAGAGACTTTTACCTGTATGTCTAATTCCTGTTCAGGTTTGTCATCTGAATAAAGCTTGTTGAAAGGTTGCAGAGTAACCAGTCATCAAGCTTTTTTCTTTGTAAGCACTTCTGTCCCCATCACAGCCATGACAAGTATTGGCTTGGTTGTGAATGGCCAGGGAAAGCACTGTAAAAAAAATGACATGAGCTGCCACCTCATTTTGATAGCCTGCATGGGTAAAACAACAGCTACAGCTGTACCCCTACCTATGAGCTTTACCATGGCTGAATATCAAAATAGAGGGGATCCTAAATAAATAATTTAAAAAAGGCACAATGTCTGCCCATTTTTGATAACCATCCATGGTAAAGCTGACAGGTGCGGGCTGGTATTATCAGTATGAGAGGAGCCATGGATATTGCCCTACCCCAGCTTAGAAATAGCACTCTACGGACCCCCAGAATTGTCAAATCCATTAAATTGGGCAATTCCAGTGCTTTACCCGACTCATCCCAATTGTCCTGGTGCGGTGGCAATCTGGGTAATATAAGGGGTTACTGACAGCTGTGATTTGTCAGCTGTCATCAAGCCCTGGATTAGTAATGAGGAGGTGTCTATGAGACCCCCCCTATTAATAATTCTGCAAATGAAAATAAGTAAAACAGAAACACCAAAAAAAATCTTTTATTGAAATAAAATACAAGCACCCTCTTTCACCCTTTTATTAACTCTCCAAATATCCTTGTAGATCTGGATCTGAAGTAATCCATAAGAAGTGCTCAGCTCTGTTACATCCAAAGCCTTCAGACAGGGAAAACATCTCTGCTATATCTGCTCTCCACAGGCTCTGGAAATCACTGACAAGTGGAACCCAGCTGTGAGCAGTAGAGTTGAGCGCGGTTCTAGGTTCGTGGTTCTCCAGTTCGAGGTTCGAGTGATTTTGGGGGCTGTTCTAGATCGAACTAGAACTCGAGCTTTTTGCTAAAAGCTCGATAGTTCTAGATACGTTCAAGAACGGTTCTAGCAGCAAAAAGCAGGGCTTTTTACAGCTACAGTGTGCAGGAGCCATCGCTGGCAGCCTGCCAGAAGCTGGTAACCAAGATAAACATCGGGTATCCAAGCAAAGCGCTTTGGTTAGTAACCCGATGTTTATCCTAGTTACATGCAGGAAGCCCACACTTCCCCGCTCAGCTCGCTCCGCCCCCTCCTGCCCGCGGCATGTACACATACATACATACACACACACACACACACACACACACACTCTGCACACATGGTCCCGCTCGGCTTACCTGCGGTGATGAAGTCCCGCCATCCCGACCTCAGCGCTGTCACTGTCCTCCATGGCCGCCGCTTGTCACATCACCTCTCGCTTCCGACCCGAGACTGACTAGCGGTGACGTCACGGGCCTCTCTCGATATTTGGCTGTGAAGGCAGCGGTCATTGAACTCAGTGACAGGTGCTGTCGGCAGTGCTGGAGATCAGCGCAGGTAATGTACCTCGCTGACAGCAGCACTTGTCATCCTCTGCAGTGACCTGGGCTGACCCATTGATGTTAGCTCAGGTCACTGCATTGCTCTCCCAGCCAATGGGGAACATTCTGCTCTTCATTGACTGGGACAGTGTGGATCGTCATGGCAACCCCTTGGATTACACCAGACCTGGATTTGTTTTTCTTTGTAATAAATTGGTTAAAGAGGGAATGTTTTGGGGAGTGTTTTTTAAAATAAAAATGTGTTTGTCGTCTATTTTTTTTATTACTGACTGGGTTGGTGATGTCGGGTATCTGATAGATGCCTGACCTCACCAACCCCAGGGCTTGATGCCAGGTGACATTACACATCTGGTATTAACCCCATATATTACCCCGTTTGCCACCGCACCAGGGCGCGGGATGAGCTGGGGCGAAGCACCAGGATTGGCGCATCTAATGGATGCGCCACTTCTGGGGCGGCTGCGGCCTGCTATTTTTAGGCTGGGGAGAGTCCAATAACCATGGACCTCCCTAGTCTGAGAATATCAGACCCCAGCTGTCTGCTTTACCTTGGCTGGTGATCCAATTTTGGGGGGACCCCTACGTGTTTTTTTTTTTTAATTATTTATTTAATTTAAAATAACAGCGTGGGGTGCCCTCAGTTTTGGATTACCAGCCAAGGTGAGGTTGCCAGCTGTGGTCTGCAGGCTGCAGCCGTCTGCTTTACCCTAGCTGGCTACAAAACTAGGGGGAACCCTACGTCATTTTTTTTTTTTCATTATTTTGGCTAAATACAAAGCTAAGCACCCCTTAGTGCCACATGAAAGGCACCAAAGGGTGCAAAATTACAAAATGCAGGAGAGTGGGACATTATGTGTCTTTCTGCCATTATAATGACAGAAAAGACTGATATGAAGTGCACAAGCACAAGAAAATCACCAGAGCGCTCTACGCTGTGAAAAGCAGTAGAAAATGGCACTGGAGTGAACATGTGACCGCCTCATGTAGGATGAAGCTATGGATCCTGGGTAAATTTATGCATTTACCCTCCTTCAGTTTTTTTGCAGTACACAAAAAAAACGGAAGGCACACGGATGACAAACAGATGACATACGGACCGTCTACGGAACGGAAACGGATGCCACACGGATGCACCCATGAAAAAAAACGGACTGTTTTTTGCAGACCGCAAAAATGGATCGGTCGTGTTAATGTAGCCTTATTCTGATCTGCCGTTTATAAACAGCAGGCAGAAATAAGTGAATAACGCCCCCCGGCGTCAGAAAATCTCCGGGGTTTCAGGGCTAGCTGAGACCCTGGAGATCATGATTCAGGACGTTTTTTCCGGTCCACGCTCACATGATCACAGGTATACACCGTACACCGATGATCACGTTACAGTAAATGACAGCGCCGGTAAAAAATTATTTATCTCCCATCTGGCATGAACAAACACTTCTCCACTTCTTCTCCACTTCTTCTCCACTTCTCCACTTCTTCTCCACTTTTTTTCCATTTTTTCTCCACTTTTTGTCCACTTTTTCTCCACTTTTTCTCCACTTCTCCACTTCTTCTCCACTTTTTCTCCACTTTTTTCTCCACTTTTTCTCCACTTTTTCTCCACTTTTTCTCCACTTCTTCTCCGTTCTTTTTCTATGGTCGGTCTACCCATTAGCTCTGCCATGCATAGTGTAGCTCTACACCTACTGCACATGTTACTTTATGATTGACATCTCTTTCGTACCAGAGCTGTCTAAGCCTACTCTGACCCCATATTTGTCATTACTATATTGTCCTTGTACTGTATTATGACATTTGTATCATGTGTTTCATTTCTTGCTGTGTTGCAATTTTTTTGCTGCATCCCAATTGTACCTCTACATTGTTCGAGTTTATGTTATTGTTCTCTCACTCTTATGTGATACTGATTATTGTAATTTTTCAGGATTACATGCAGATAAGTCCAATCTGACGAAGGCTCAGGCCGAAACGTCATTTGTAACTTGTTTTGGACAAAAACATATATGCTTATGAAAATTTTTTTTTTCTTAATACGGACCAATAAAGAGTGATTTTGCATTACTATCCGTTGTGACTTACTGACTTAGTCTGGGAGATTTAGAGTGCCGAGGTTACTCACTAATTTTATCTATTATTACCTCTGAGCACCTATATACCAGTGAGCAGAGCTTCCTCTACAGTAGTTCTCCTGATTAGGCATGCCCTTACCTCATGAGCAGGGCATTGCAGCTTTGGTAGCAACCATTACGACATGGACTCTGCTGCTGTGGACCCGGGGAGAGTGAGTGCAGATTCATTGCATCCACACTCCTCACATGAAGGGTCCGCACTCCTAGAAAATGGGGGATACGTTCCCTGAGTGTCTCCCCCCCATATTCTAGACGGTCCAGAGTCGTCGTGGGACCCCTTTATTTTTTTTCTTACAATAAATTGGTGAAAGAGGAAATGTTTTGGGGACTGTTTTTTCAAATAAATTTCTTTTGTCGATTTTTTTTTGTGTTAGTACTGACAGTTTATGATGTTGGGTATCTAATAGACGCCATGACATCACAAACTGCTGGGCTTGATCTCAGGTGACTTTACAGCTAGTATCCACCCGATTTATTACCCCGTTTGCCACTGCACCAGGGCACGGGATGAGCTGGGGTGAAGCGCCAGGATTGGCGCATCTAGTGGATGCGCCACGTCTGGGGTGCCTGCGGCCTGCTATTTTTAGGCTGTGAAGGCCAAATAACTATGGACCTTCCCACCCTGAGAATACCAGACCACAGCTGTCCGCTTTACCTTGGCTGGTGATCCAATTTGGGGGGGAACCCTACTTTTTTTGTGTAATTATTAATATTTATAAAATAATTATAAAAAAAGAGCCTGGGGGGACCTCCACATTGGATCCCCAACCACGGTAAAGCTGCCAGCTGTGGTTTTTAGGCTACAGCCATCTGCTTTACCCTAGCTGGGTAAAGTATGCTGAGCCTTGTAGTTCTGCAGCTGCTGTCTGTCTGTATGGAGAAGAGCAGACAGCAGCTGCAGAACTACAAGGCTCAGCATACTCCATCCAGGACTGTATGCAGAAGTTTTTTGCCCACCAAAAAAATGACGTGGGCTTCGCCATATTTTTGTATGCTAGCCAGGTACAGCAGGCAGCCACGGGCTGCCTCCAACCCCCAGTTGCCTATTTGTACCCGGCTGGGAACCAAAAATATAGGGAAGCCCGTTTTTTTTAATTATTTCACTTATTTCATGAAATAATTAAAAAACAAATGACGTGGGCTTCGCCCCATTTTTGTGTCCAGCCAGGTACAACTAGGCAGCTGGGGATTGGAATCCGCAGCACAGGTTAGCCCGAGGTTTCTGGGCGCCTCTGCTGCGAATTTCAGTCCGCAGCCGTCCCAGAAAATGGTGCTCTCATAGAAGCGCCATCATCTGGCGCTGTATCCAACTCTTCCAACAGCCCTGGAGCCGGGTGGCTTGTTGGGTAATCATGAGTTAATACTGGCTTTGTTTTACTAGCCAGTATTAAGCCAGAGATTCTTAATGTCAGGCACGTTTGACCCGGCCATTAAGAATCTCCAATAAAGGGTTAAAAAAAAGACACCACACAGAGAAAAAATACTTTAATAGAAATAAATACACAGACACATTAGAGACTCCATCTTTATTACCCCTGTCAGCCCAATAAATCCCCAATAAACCAGCGCTGATAAGAAGTTTTTAATAGAGGCTTAAATTATAAGCAGCAATTTCAGCGTTCCAAGTGCCTTTAAATGAATTTGAAGAAACTGCACTTCAGGATTGTAGTGAGGATTGTAGTGAGGATGAGGTGCCCCAGCCCATCACTTGATGAGCTGGGGCACCTCATCCTCACTACAATCCTCACTAGTGTAGTAGTAGTGACGATTGTAGTGAGGATGAGGTGCCCCAGCCCATCACTTGATGGGCTGGGGCACCTTATCCTCACTACAATCCTCACTAGTGTAGTAGTAGTGACGATTGTAGTGAGGATGAGGTGCCCCAGCCCATCACTTGATGGGCTGAGGCACCTCATCCTCACTACAATCCTCACTACAATCGGGAAGCAGCGTGCAGCCTTCACTCCGTGAGTGATCAGTGCTGCTAGCGGTAACAGCGGTAACGCTGACAGACGCGTTACCATAGCAACGGTGCTCCCGGAGCCGCGGTTAGCGGTGACGTCACCGCTAACTGCGTTGCTATGGCAACGGTGATCTCCGTTAATGACCGGCTGTGTCAGCCGGTCCCTAACGGAACGGGGAGTCGACCGTGTGCTAGAGCATATCGCCGGTACACGGCGATACACAAATGTGCACCGTGTACCGGAGAGATGCACTCGCAGGTCCTACATGACGCGTCATAGTCATGTGACCAGTCTGTAGCCAATGAGATAATAGCCACGTGACTGGTCACATGGCTATTTTGACGTCACGATAGGTCCTGCTTCTCTGCTGGCAGTGGCGGTCACCGGAAGGATTCAGCGATCATCGGATGAAATAGCGGCAGGAGACAGAGTGCAGGAGGGATCGCGGGGACCGGTAAGTGTTATGACAATGTTTATTTACTGTATGTGTACATTTATAATGCATTTTTATGTGTTTGTGATTGCCTCCCATTATAGCCTATTGGTTCGAGTTCGGTTCGTCGAACGTTCGACGAACCGAACTCGAACGAGACCTCCGTTCGGTGAACCACCTCGAGCCGAACCGCGACCGGTTCGCTCATCTCTAGTGAGCAGGTGACATCACTCAGTTCACTGGAGGTCATACCTGGGATCTCACGGTGTGACCCTCACCTTACCTGACTGTCAGACTATCGGAGTCCGGGGTACTCCATCAGTCACTTTCACTTTCAAAGTGCAGGCTGCCAAAGTGCCGGTCGCGGCCGTGCCCACACTCCAGCAGTCAGATCAGATGATGTCACATCCTGGGAACCCGGGAGTAACCTCCGGTGAACTGAGTGACAGCACCTGCTCACAGCCAGGTCCACCTTGTCAGTGATTCCTGAAGCCTGCAGAGACCGGACAGGTTTCCCTCTTTGCAGGCTCTGGATGTAGCAGAGCTGGGGATCATCATGGGACTTCACATGGATTATGCGGCATCTGCAAGGTTTTTTGGGGGGTTAATAAAGGGATGAAAGAGGGTATGTGTATTTTTTTTCAAATAAAGGTTTTTTTTTGTTTTTCGTGTTTTATTTCTTTTCACTTACAGGATTAGTAATGGGGGGATTACATAGACCCCTCCCCATTACTAACCCAGGGCTTGATAAATGACAACTGTCATTAACCTCTTATATTACCCCAATCACCACTGCACCAGGGCAAGTTAAGGCACCGGAATTGGCGCATCTAATGGATGCAACAATTATGGACAGCTTTCGGCTGATATTTTTAGGCTGGGGAGCCAATATCCATGGCTTCTCCCATCTTGCTTATACCAGCACCCAGCTGCCTGCTTTATAGTGGCTGAATATCAAAAATGGGGGGGACCCCACGCCATTTCTTTTATTTATTTATTTTGATATCCAGCCATGGTAAAGCTCACAGATGAGGCTGCAGCCTTTAGCTGTTGTTTTACTCACACTGGCTATCAAAATTAGGTGGGAGCACACATCATTTTTTAAAATTATTTATTTCTTTTTACACTACTGTATAGCAAACTGACTGCAACCAATTGCAGATGTGGACACAGGGTGGGGGCATGGCACAGCAGTCTGTGACCAATCACAGACACTGACACAGAGGGTGAGCAGGGGAAGCAGTGAATAGTTATGTGACGCCCCAGGGCTGTGGGTTACTTGATCCCGGGCTTGTGGTGCGCAGTGGGGTCAGTCGTGGTAGCGGCCCGGTACCATGGCCCTTGGGGTGCCATCCTTCAGAAAAGAAAGGGTTTTTTTGGTAAAATAAAAGAAAAGGGAAAAATTAAGGAAAATAATAAAAAAGTTTTCGACTACGCCACTTGCGGTGTGCGGCCAGGTTATTTTGGGCCGCCACTGCAGGTTTCTGCTGGGGCCGGTGGAGTGATGCAGCTTTGATGTTTATAGCCCTCTGCAAGCAGGGACAGGCCCCAGCAGTGAATGATGGGGAAATAGTGGGGAATCATCTGTGTGAGTTCACGGGATGATCCAGAACACAGTCCACACCAGTGTTGCAGTTTCCATTTGCCTTTACTTTACTGTGGTACTTGAACCCGCAGGTGTACCCGCTCCCCTTGTTCTCTGTGCCAGGTGTGACCTGGGTTGGCTGTCCTCTGTGCACATTCGTTGTGGTTGGACTCACATGGCCTTGAGCTATTTTTTTAGCCTTTGCCCTAATGCAGGGAGCCTGGACTATTTAAGGGGTCAGTCCCTGGTCCCCTCTTTGCTGCTTGTGCTTTGGGCTTATTTGGTTGATGATGGACCCTGGAGATCTTCTCGCCCGGCATCTGAACATTAACAGCTGACCATAAAGTGTTTTAGCAAAAAGCTCGAGTTCGTGCTCGAGCTCGAATACCCTCCAAAATCACTCGAACATGAAATTGGCGAACCTCGAACCTCGAACATCGCTCATCTCTACTAGGCAGTCTTGTGCTGGGGATGTGTATGTGGCCTGAGGATTCTGGTGTACTTGCTGGCACGGGTATTCCGGGGTTTGAGTTTTCCACGGGTTACATTTGTGGCACCTGGTACCGCAGAGGTGCTACATTCATGGATCTTAATAAGCGGGCCCAAAAAAGAGTCTGACTGTAGCATGATCCTCCAGAAAACACAGTATGTATAACTATCCTATTCTTACTACCATTTTACTTTCATTTGCACTACCCTAGCTCTTACTACAGCCACTTTACAGCACCGAACTTCTCGGCTCCATTGTTCGGAGTCAAGTTTAGATGTTGATCTTGAATTTTCATTTAGTTCATGCTGACTCTGTGAACCTGAATATCCACGAGTCCGCTCATCACTATTCATCACCAAAGTGCTCCTGGATCATTGGGAGAAGTTGTTCTTGATGGATGCTGAGATACAATTCTTTATTCATGAATATACAAGTCACTAAGTGAGACCTTAGTGGCAACTGCAAGGAATACCACCTCATAAACTATAAGATTCAACGACAATGTGGCATTTTTTCCAATAAAAACATGATTTTTATTAACAAGGTTTAAACACACATGATTAAAATGGTACAAGCAAGGTGTGCACAACAAGAAGGGTGGATGCAATTAAGGACAAAGTTTTGAAGCAACAGTATTGCCTAATCCTATAAACCAAAATAGGCAGGACTAATTTACTTACATGTGGTAGCTCTTAATCAGTTAAATGGCCACTTAAGTAGGGCCTGTTTAGTTACCTCTCTATACCTACACATGCAGTAATGATAAATACGTTGACAGTGCAATCAATACAACGTTACTAACCAGTATGAATTGTCTGTAACGGCACCACCCCAAACGTCCCGACGCGTGTTTCACCTTCTTCCTCAGGGAACGTGTGATTCTTTATTCATGGCAGGTTTTTTTTGGCAAAATTGGGAGCAAGCCCACTCTTTGTTGAAAAGCAATACCACATGTAAATGATTTCACGGTGCTTTACTATTAGCATGACACAAAACTCATGGGAGTGCTCACCTTTTCTTCCCTGTCTGTCTTCACCAGTGAAAATATCTTTACCCCAGTCATCTGCAGACTAATACTTGAACTTCAAGAAAATTATTTTTTTTGAAGAAGCTGATAGATTGGTCTGGGACATCAAAAAGAACTGATTTATACATAAGGTCATTTTCTGATCACACAGAAATGTCCTTTAATACTATGTTCATGTGAAGCAATTAAAGCCATGTACTGCAAAAACTCAGCCACAACCACTATACTAAGATATTGGGAAATTTATCAGTTACGATTCCTTTTAAGGCTCATTGTTGATTGCATAGTGGAGTCTCTATAATTGTGTGAAGCAACCATGCTGCCTGTAGTTACACACCATGGACTATTAAGACGTTACATTGTAATTAAGCAAAAAGGAATCTTGTATACATGTAAAATTAAAGTAACAAATTTCATGTTAGAAAATGAAAACAGAGAAATACATTGATACTTTGATACTTAAAAACACTTATTGTTCGCAGTGGACATAAATGTGCCATTACTTGGAAGATAAAAATACATCCCAGTTCTCCAGAGACCTCAATGTGTAATTCTTTTTTCATACCATACCATCTACTGTCAGTGGAAAGCAAACATCTAGAGTTTATCCCAGTGGTGTCCACCGAAAATAATGTTTGAGATAGACTGAAATATAATACGTAATATCTTTTATTAACTACAAACCGAAATGTGTCAGACAACGCTTTATTCATGTTTTACTGAATCCCAGTTCCATATTTTTTAATATATATTAAAGAATTCCATGTCATAAGGGGTTGAAATAATAAATTACATAAAAGGGAATAAGACTCTCAGAACAAATTAAAGGATTGATTTTGTAAAGCGAGTAGAGAGCTGGTAAAATGAAGCTTTTTCTTGCCAAGATTGTGAATGCTCTGATTTGTATTTTTTTCTGAAGCTTTAAATGAAAATGTAGTCAAGTAAATTAATCACTTCAATTGTTTATTCATCCAGTGAGGGATTTAAATATGTTCAGCCACGTTCCATGTCACTCTTAAAGGAACCAGGAAGCTTAATGTTATATATGAAGAACACTATAAATCACATTTATTCAATGCTTTACTTTGGCTAAGCCTCTATTCACACTTTATGGCCAACATTTGGGTTATTCACTCATGCCAAACATCTTCAAAGACCCCTGTTACATAGATCAATTTAATAAGATCAGAGTTGTATTAGCCACCAGCGTAGGGTTTTGTGCTCTTGATGGTGCATCCTGTGAGAATTCAGGGTACAAGTCTGTCACACTAAGGCCGGACAACCCTTTAATGACCTGTGCAAAGGATAGATCTTAGACAACCTCTTTAATGACCTATACTAAGGATAGGTTTTGGAGAACCCCTTTAATGATCTATGCAAAGGATAGGTCTTGGACAACCCCTTTAATGACCTATAATAAGGATAGGTCTTGGACAACCCCTTTAATGACCTATACTAAGGATAGGTCTTGGACAACCCCTTTAATAACCTATACTAAGGATAGGTCTTGGACAACATCTTTAATGACCTATACTAAGGATAGGTCTTCGACAACCCCTTTAATGACGTATGCAAAGGAAAGGTCTTGGACAACCCCTTTAAAGACTTATGCAAAGGTGTTGCACTACCCATGGGGGAGTGCGGTAGTGAACCCACAGGATCATAGATGACTGTGGCAGCTGACCCCAAAGACAAACTCGGACGAAGCTTGAGGGAAGGAAAGGACTTTAATGATCAGAGTACGACCAGCGCCAAACAACACAGGGTCCTACGGTAGAGTCCAGAATGCAGGTACAGTCTGCACACTAATAGTCTGAATACCCGTAGATATGGCCGAGTGGCAATACACAGGAAGTATGATCTTAGCACCAGCAAAGTCCGGTCCAAGGTGGCGGTAGATGGTAACACCAAAACAGGCCTTGATCCTGTAGTAGTAAGAATGTTGACATAGGCGACTCAGTAAGGACCTCCACTAGTGGTGCTTGATCCAATCCAGCAGGCTGATGCAGAGTGGTCACGGCCAGACATGTATGGACTCTGTGGAGTGCAGGGACCCATATATGAGCTTGAGCAGCAAACAGGCACAGCTGACTCTGAGTGGAGGCAAGGTACAGAGATTAGGAACAGGAGCAAGGTTAAACAACAAGGTAGGGGACAGGGACCTGATGAAAAGCAACGCCACACTAAGGGACAGGAAGACATTGCTCAGGCACCTCCCAGAAGGGGAGTATGCCTTATATATCCAGTGCCTCTCTGCAATAGGCTGAGAAGTACTTACAGGTTAAGGAGTACTGGCTGTTTAAATCACAACAGGATGCAGTGGGCGTTGCCTAAGGATGGTCCTGGAAGACCTGTTCAGAGCATACATGTTTCTGGACGAGGAGGCCACAGGCAGAGAGCTGGAGGAGGATCCAGGACTGCGATCCAAGTGAGTACCCTGTAAGGAAGGAAGAGGAGAGGGATGGGCAGACCGTACGGAGACGCGTGCTGGGCGCCAACCCCCTTGCCCAGTAGGAGTTGGTCTCGTAAGTCGGGGCATGATAAAAGGATAGGTTTTAGACAACCCCTTTAATGACCTATATGAAGGATAGGTCTTGGACTACCACTTTAATGACCTATACTAAGGATATGTCTTGAGAACCCCTTTAATGATATATATTAAGGATAGGTCTTGTACAACCCCTTTAATGACCTATGCAAAGAATAAATCTTGGATAATCCCTTTAATGACCTATACTAAGGATAGGTCTTGGACAACCCCTTTAATGACCTATGGAAAGGATAGGTCTTGGACAACTTCTTTAATAACCTATACTAACAATCGCTGTTGAGCAACCCCTTTAAAGCAAGCACTATAATTCATCAATACGGTTTAGTTTAACAGATTAAGGCTATATGCGCATGTTGCGTTTTTTTCCACGGAAACGCTGCATTTTGAACTGCAGCGTTTTCAGTGCCAAATTGCATGCATTCAGCTTCCCCAGCAAAGTCTATGAGAAAGCCGAAAAATCAATGCACACGCTGCGTTTGTAAACGCAGCATTTTGGATGCCCAAAATCGCTGCGGAAAAAAAAGCAGCATGTCACTTCTTTTGTGCGTTGTAGCTGCGTTCTCCACCCATTGAAATCAATGATGTGGGTCAAAACGCAACCAGAATGCACTGGGACTGCATTTTTGTTGCGATAGGTATGCTTTTTTGACAAGCAAAACGCAGGTCTTTTCAGTCTCTCTCTTTCAATGTCAGTCAAACTCTGTTTGTGGATGTCGGTGAATCTCCCTCTGTTTGTCGGTCGGTCAGTCTCTTTCTCTGTCAGTTGGTCGCTCTGTCTGTCTCTCTCTCTCTCGGTCGGTCTCTCTCTCTGTCTGTCCCTCTCTCTGTCCGTCGGTCAGTCTCTCCCTCTCTCTCTCATATTCACCAATCCCCGATCACCGGCGCGGCGATGCACGGCGTTCACACTGCTCTGGCGGCTTTTCCTCTTTTGAAAATGCCGGCCGCTCATTATTCAATCTGGTATTCCCTGCTTTCCCCGCCCACTGGCGCCTATGACTGGTTGCAGTCAGACACGCCCCCACGCTGAGTGAAAGATGTTTCACTGCAACCAATCACAGCTGCAGGTGGGCGGGTCTAAATCGTGCAGTAAAATGAATAAATAATAAAAAAAAACCCGACGTGTGGTCCCCCCCAATTTTGATACGAGCCAGAATAAAGCCACACGGCTGAAGGCTGGTATTCTCAGGATGGGAAGCGCCACGTTATGGGGAGCCCCCAAGCCTAACCATATCAGCCAGCAGCGGAATTCCGCATCCTTTACTGTAGATGCCACAGTCCCGGGACTCTACCTGGCTCATCCCAAATTGCCCTGGTGTGGTGGCAATCGAGGTAATAAGGAGTTAATGGCAGCAGCCCATAGCTGCCACTAAGTCCTAGGTTAATCATGGCATGCATCACCCCGAGATACCTTCCATGATTAACCTGTAAGTTAAATGAAATAAACACACACATCCAAAAAATCCTTTATTTGGAATAAAAGATAAAAAAAGCCACCCTCTTTCACCACTTTAGTAAAATCCTCCAATACCCCTCCAGGTCTGACATACTCTACACGAGGTCCTGCAATGCTCTCAGCTCTGCTTCATGAAGCTGACAAGAGCGGTCACAGACCAGACCGCTCTCTGTCAGCTCCACGCAGCAACTGAAGTGAGCCGCGCGATCAGCGATGAAGTTCCAGGTGAGTTGCGGTCTCGGGTGGAGGACTCCAGCTGGCCGTGGGTAACCTGAGTGATGGCAGTGCTAATCGCGCTGCTCACTTCAGTCACTCAGGCGATTAGCGGTTACCGGTGAGTCTTTCTCGGGTGACCGCTAATCAGGACGCCACACACAGAGAGAGACGCGGTATGATAATGAAGTCGGGTGAAGTTCACCTCTAGTTCATTCTCATCGCGTGACTCTGTCAGTGTCTGCTGTCAGCGGGCATGTAGCAGAGCTGAATTGCCGGGGGAACGCACTGTAAAAAATGCATCCAAAACGCATGCAAAATGCATGGAAAAAGCATCCAAAATGCATGCGTTGTGGATGCATTTTTTTTTACAAACGCAGTGCCCAGTCTGCTAGAAGGTGCGTTCTTTTCTGCACTGCAGAGAATGCAACGTGTGCACATACCCTTATTGTACATGTACGATTAGTACTTGCAATAGTTTTGCATATTTTTTTATCAGTGATTTTATAATTTCTATATCAGTTGTTTAAATGGAAAATGAAGCTAAGTAACAGTCTAACACAATAATCTGACTTACCATACCCCATATCTTTTAGTGAAATAACCTTCCAGGATCACAAAGGACATTGTTTTAAATGTCTGCATATCAATGAAACCATGATTCACTTGAACTAGCAACAACTTGCCCTCAATCAGCCTGTAGTCTCATTTCTAAGTGATCTAGAATAAGATGCACATTCATTTCTCAAGCAATCGTCCAATTTTTTTTTTAATATCTTCACTAGAAAATGAATGTTGCAGCAAGAGAAAACAACCAACAACCTTCAGGTTTCTAAATACAATTACCGTATATATTTTTTTTGCATTGTTCACCTCATGTTAATTTTTTTTGCAAAGTTTAGCCCATAAAGAAACTTTATTTTATGTGTAGGTGTTAAAATCATTTCTGTCTAAAGTATTTGACCTGATTTTCAAGCATTTTCTTAGATCAAAGACACTGAAGCAGAAATGAAGGCATTCTAAAGAGAAAGTGGGGAAAATATCTGAAATATTACATGTAAATGCATCTTTCAATGGTAAATTGACCACAAATTATTCTACACTGTGACACAAAGCAAAGGTTCTTATTAGAGATGGGCGAGCACTGAAGTGCTTGGGCGCTCGGTCCTCGAGTCGAGCAGGTCAGACTCTATGAAAGGGCTCAACTCGAGTAACGAGTATAATGGAAGTTAATGATTGGGCAGTTCGGCTCTCTGCCATCATACAGACAGCCATAAGCAGAACATTTGAGCACTTTCAGGGGAAGGAAGGGCGTTTTTTTTGTTCTTTCTGTTTTTTTCATGACACACTACATGCAAAAACGTTCTTTTTAACCCCCTGGAGAATCATTCAGACACTGCAAATGGCTCACACTGGGGTACCGGCTCCAATCATTCACTAAAGGGAGCTGGCTTTTTGTGTTCTTGTTTCACAGATGACACATCACCCGCAATACTTAGCTGAGCTCTGTGAGTACCCGAGCACCCTGATGCACAATCGAGTATCAAGTAGTGGCGAATAAGCTCGAACATCACTAGTTCTTATAAGTGCTTGAAGCACAATTATAATTTCTAGAGATGGGTGAGCACAAAAATACTTGGGTGCTCGTTACTCAAGTCGAGCAGGTCAGACTCTCTAAAAGGGCTCAACTCGAGTAACGAGTATTATGGAAGTCAATTATTGGGTAGGTTAGCTCTCCACACATACAGCCACACATAAAGAGAGCATTTTTGGGGAGAGGGAGGACAGAGTTTGTTTTTGTTTTTCTTTTGATACACTACATCCCAAAATCTTGTTTCAACTCCAGTAAGAGCCATTCAGAGACTGCAAATAATTCTCACAGGGGTGCCTGCACAGATCATGCACACATCATGTAGTGAAGCAAGCCTGTGCATTGTGGTCTTTGTTTAATGGATGGCACATCCAAGTGCCTGTGAATATCGGCCGAGTGCCACGAGTACCAAAGCACCCCGATGTTCGATCGAGAACAGTTACATGCACACTCACTCAACACCAATGATTACTAGTGATGAGTAAGAATATTCGCCACTGCTTGATACTTGATCAAGCATCGGGGGGCTCAGGTACTCGCGTTGCTTGGCCAAGTATTGCGGGTGCTCACATGTGTTGTCTGTGAAACAAGAACACAAAAATCTGGCTCCCTTAACTGAATGATGGGAGCCGGCACCCCAGTGCGAGCCATTTGCAGTTGTAGCGCCCAGGGTAGGGGGTACTCGGTCCCGGGCGGTAACAAATGGGAATTTCACTCTGGTGGCCGTTGCCCGATCCCGTGCCCTGGGACCCTTTTTGTAAGGGCGAAATATTTACAAGGGGATTAATAGAGTTAATGTCATGTGACGCCACCTGCAGGTTGCGGTTAAGGATGGAGAACTGCCGCTGCTTAATGTGGGTACTCCCAGAGCTGATGGTGAATTCAGCAATGATGTTAGTGTGGCGCCCCTGACCTCGTCAAGCACCACTGAGTACTGCACCCATGCTGGGACAGTGCTTCCAGGTAAATCCATAGGCCAGAATGAGGTGTGTACGCACAGACACATAGCAACCAGGTCTCCCACACCATTAGATGGGACCCTTGGGTAGCCTCTGGAGGAGACTAGCCTTCAATTCTTATCAGGGGGTGTAGTGGAGGGGCTGGAAGCTAAGCTGCAGAGGCTGTCAGGAAAGGAGTGGAGCGAGCCAGTCTGGTAGCAGTGAGCGGCGGTTGCTAAGGGACGCAGACGTGCACAAACGCTAGTCAGACCCTGCACGTGAAGTAGCCGTTAGCGGGGGAGAACGGCTACTAGTTGTTAGGTCCTGGTGGTGGAAACACTGGACCATACACCAGATTCCCCTGATGAGGCAACCAGGCCGGTCACCCCGCCAGAGGGCCTTGATGCACAGCAGCCGAAGCACTCCTGGTAGCGAGACAGTCCGTACAGAGAACTAGGAAGTAGATGTCCCTCTGATCACAGAGTTCCAGAAGGTAGTCCGGGTGACGAGGCTCAGGGTTAGAGGCCGGGTAGAGATGTCAGACGGAATCCGGAACCAGCTGAGCGAGATGGCAGGTCACCAAACGGAGCCAGGGACTGGAGACTGGCGGGACTGAAGAGGTAATGCAATATCAGCCGACAGTCACCGACAGGAGTTCTGGAGCAGTCGTGGTTAGGACCGGTTGGCGTGGCAGGACAGGCTCTGCGAGACAGACAGAGTTAGTACCGAACAAGGCAAAAGGGGGACCTGAACTCCTAGCTTAATAAACACGTAGAACAGGCCCCGCCCACCTGGAAGGAGAATCCTCTTATACCCTGTACCTGTGTAACGGGGTGCCAGGGGTGCCTCGGGGGATGTAGTCGTGGCCCCATTTTCTATCAGGCTAACCCCCGGCTCCGCCGTCACTATTGGGACAGGAGATGGCTTGGTGGGGCAGAGTGTGGTGATGCAGAGAACGCTGTCAGACGTATAAAGACTTTGCAGACGACGGTCAGTTGAATCAGAAGGCACGTTTATTGCACACATCTTCACAACAGTGGCAGTAAGCTGATAGCGTCACTTCACAACTCCTGATGGGGGGAAAAACACCTCTTCTTATAGTCTCCTCTCGTGGGGATGTGCCCGGCTACTCTACTTCACCTAGGCTCCCACTCCGGCTACCGCAGACCTGACCCACTCAAACCTGTTTCACCATAGAGGACACTTTCTCTTTCTCTGTTCTTCGTGCTCTGCTCACTTAGCTCCCACACCCTGCCCCCACTGCTCCTTCTCTCCTGTCCCGGACTCGACTGCCTCCTGACTCAAAACCTTTTTTTTTCCAACACACTCTCTCCCTCCCCCCAAGCTGCCGGCTCCACCTCTCTCCTGCACTGTTTCTATGGGGACAGCCGTCCCACCCGGCCACTAGGGGAAACCACTAAAACAGTATAAACACAATTTATCATTAACATTAACATTACAACTTTATCTACCCCAGCATGGGGTATCTTCAGGGGGGGAAAACTACTCCTCTTTGTAAGGGGACCGTCCACCCCTTACACCTGCATAGGCAATATCCTGTTTCTTAACGTTGGCCCTTTAAGAGAGGGTCAATGACCGCGTGCGCGCCCTAATGCGCATGCGCGAAGCCCGTGTGCCAGAAGCCAGGGCAGAAAGCGGTGCAGAGGAAGCAGGAGTGCCCGGCAGAGTGTCCTGCGTCGCAGAGGAGCACCGGGAGCGGGGAACCGGACGCATGGAGGACACAGGCGAGGGAGAGGGAGCAGGAAGGCCATGGAGGAGAGGACCGGAGACCGGAGCGGTGAGCAGGGAGCGCCGTCGGGAACCGGAGAGCGTGACACGGGGACCGGGGAGTGTGACAGTACCCCCTTCCCCACGCCCCCCTCCCTGCAACCGGGACATGAAGTCATGTATCAGGGGGGTGCCAACATTCTCCCGGGGCTCCCAGGACCTATCCTCGGGGCCATAACCCGCCCAGTCCACCAGGAAGAGTTGCCGGCCCCGCACAGTCTTCATGGCCACGATATCCCTTACAGCATAGATGTCATCATCAGCAATAGGAGGAGGAGCAGTACTGGCATCAGCGGAGAAGGGACCAAGGACAACCGGCTTGAGCAAGGAGACATGGAAGGAGTTGGGTATCCGCATCGTGGCCGGGAGCTACAGCTTGTAGGAGACCTCATTGATCTTGCAGATAACTTTAAACGGCCCGATGTATCGAGGACCCAACTTGTACGATGGTAGCTTCAATCTGACATATTTGGAAGCCAGCCAGACCAGATCACCTGGAGAGAAACACGGAGGATCCAGGCGCCTCTTGTCCGCGTGTCTCTTCATCTCTAGGGAAGCGCGCTCAAGGGAAGTCTTGACAGAGTTCCATATAGCTGAGAAGTCCCGGACTAGAGCATCAGCAGCAGGGACATTTGAAGCCGAGGATACTGGTAATGGGATGGGAGGCTGAAGTCCGTAAACGACATGGAAGGGAGAGCTGGAGGTGGACTCGCTGATGTGATGGTTATGGGAGAATTCAGCCCAAGGAAGGAGCGTGGACCAATCGTCGTGATGGATGTTGACGTAGGGGCGCAGGAAGGAGGTCAGGATCTGATTGATTTGGTTCCACTTGGCCATTCGACTGAGGGTGGTAGGCCACAGAAAAGTCCAGAGACACTCCCAGATGTTTGCAGAGGGCCCTCCAGAAGCGCGAGGTAAACTGAGTTCCTCTGTCGGACACAATGTGTTCGGGGAAGCCATGTAATCGGAAGATGTGCTGAATGAAGGCATCAGTGAGCTCCTGGGCAGAGGGCAGTCTGACCATGGGAACGAAGTGAGCCATCTTTGAGAAATGATCCACCATGACCCATATGACCGTGTGTCCGGAGGACATGGGCAATTCCGTAATAAAGTCCATTGAAATGTGTTGCCACGGAATGGAGGAAATTGGCAGAGGCAGGAGATGACCGTATGGCAGGTGCTTGGGAGTCTTGTTCCGGGCACAGGATGGGCAGGCTGAGATGAAGGATGCGACGTCTTTGCGGAGGGACGGCCACCAATAGTGACGGACAATCATAATCCATGTTTTCTTCTGACCATCATGGCCGGCGATCTTCGAGGCATGACCCCAGTGTAAGACTCTTTGTTTGTCGGTATCTGAGACATAGGTCTTCCCAGGGGGTATTTGAGCCACAGTGACAGGAGCCACCGGAATGACTTTACTGGGACAGATGATGGGCTGGAATGTCTCATCCTCCTGCTCCACGGGCACGAAGGACCTGGACAAGGCGTCTGCCCACACGTTCTTATCCACGGGTCAAAAATTGAGTTGGAAATCGAACTGGACAAAAAACAAGGACCAGCGGGCTTGCCGCGGGTTCAGTCTTTGGGCAGACCGCAGGTATTCCAGGTTCTTGTGGTCAGTGTAGATGATCACAGGGTATACTGCTCCCTCCAGGAGGTAGCGCCATTCCTCCAAAGCCAGCTTGACAGCCAGTAGCTCTCGATCACCGATGGTGTAGTTGCGTTCTGGTGCCGAGAAGCTCTTGGAGAAGAATCCGCAAGTGACCATCTTCCCGGTGGACAATTTCTGCATGAGCACTGCCCCGGCCCCTGAGGAGGAGGCATCCACCTCCAAGGTGAACTGTCGGTTCAATTCAGGACGATGGAGAACAGGAGAGGAAGCAAACTACCGCTTCAGGGAGCAGAACGCGGTGTCAGCCGCATGTGACCAGTCCTTCGGGTTAGCCTCCTTCTTGGTCAAGGCAGAGAGAGGCGCAGTCAGAGCAGAGAAGTGGGGAATGAACTGCCGGTAATAGTTGGCAAAGCCGAGAAAGCGCTGAATTGCCTTCAATCCGGTAGGAGGGGGCCAGTTGAGGATAGAAGAGACCTTCTCTGGGTCCATCTGCAGGCCGGTGTTGGAGATCACGTAACCCAGGAAGGGAAGAGACGACTGTTCGAACACGCACTTCTCTACTTGGCGTACAGGAGATTCTCTCTGAGCCTTTGTAGTACCAGCTGCACGTTCTCTCTGTGGGTCTGTAGGTCTGGGGAGAAGACCATAATGTCATCCAGATATACGACGACACAGACGTAGAGGAGATCTCTGAACACGTCGTTCACTAGTTCTTGGAAGACTGCCGGGGCGATACACAGGCCAAAGGGCATCACACAATACTCGTAGTGCCCATCACGAGTGTTGAATGCGGTCTTCCATTCGTCCCCAAAGCGAATGCGAACCAGGTTGTAGGCACCGCGGAGGTCCAGCTTGGTGAACACACGGGCTCCTCCAAGCCGATCGAATAATTCGGGGATGAGCGGCAGAGGGTATTTATTTTTCACGGTGATCTGGTTTAATCCCCGGTAGTCAATGCAGGGGCGCAGGTCGCCTTCTTTATTCTTAACGAAGAAGAAGCCTGCTCCAGCAGGAGACTAGGATCTCCGAATTAATCCCCTTGCCAGGTTCTCGGTGATGTAGGCTGACATGGCCCGTGTTTCAGCAGGGGACAAGGGGTATATCCTTCCTCGAGGAGGTGTGGTTCCCGGCAGCAGGTCAATGGCACAGTCGTAGGGACGATGTGGCGGTATAACCTCTGATTCCTTTCTATCGAAAACGTCTGCGAAGGACCAATAGGCGGGAGGCAGACCTGGTAGAGACTTCGGGACCGGAGGTCGTCGGATGGGCTGTATGGACTTCAGGCAGTTCTCATGACAAGAGGGGCCCCATCGGGTAATCTCACCAGCACGCCAGTCGACCGAAGGTTCGTGTGCCCGTAACCAGGGCAGTTCCAGCAGGATCTGATGAGACATGTGCGGAAGGACATAGAGGGCTATTCTCTCGGTATGCAGGGCCCCGATACGAACTTCCACAGGCTTGGTGATCAACGAGATGGTGTCAGAGAGGGGTCTCCCAACCACTGAGGCAATGACAAGGGGTTTTACTAGTGGAATAACAGGCACCTGATACTTGTCCACCGTAGCCTGCTTGATGAAGTTGCCTGCCACCCCGGAATGGAGATATGCCTCTGCCGTGAACCGAGTCTCCTCCGTTGACACCTGCACCGTCCATGTCACTAGGTCTGAGAGAGTCCCATTACCTATGGTGGCCTCTCCTACCAACCCTAGGCTTTGGAGTTTCCCGGCATCTCTGGACAGGAATGTAGCAAGTGTGTGCCATCTCCGCAGTAGAAGCAGAGGCCCTTGGCAAGCCATTCTGCTCGGCGTTGCTCGAACTGCCTCAGACGGTCGATTTGCATAGGCTCGTGGGCAGGGATTCCAGATGACGCCGCTTGGGGAACGGCGGATTTCAGCGGAGGAGAGGAGTGCCATACCGGACGTCTCTCGCGGGACAGTTCTTTGGATCATTCCTGAAAGCAAAGGTCCACTCGGGTTGCTAGAGCGATCAGGGTATCCAAGGTGGAGGGAACGTCGCGGCCGGCCAGCTCGTCCTTGATACGACCAGTGAGCCCTTCCCAGAAAGCGGCAGTTAAAGCCTCATTGCTCCATCCTAATTCCAAAGCCAAGGTGCAGAAGCGGATGGCATACTCACCCACCGTCAAGGTCCCCTGATGTAACCTGAGGAGTGATGAGGCAGACGCGGAGGCGCGTCCGAGTTCGTCAAATGTGGTGCGAAAAGCTTGCAGGAAGTCCTGGATGTTGGTGGTCACAGGGTCCTCCTTCTCCCCCAGGGGATTCATCCAGGCTAGTGCCTCACCCTCTAGATGGGACATCACAAAAGCTACTTTGGCTTGGTCTGTGGCAAAAAGATGAGGAAG
Source organism: Anomaloglossus baeobatrachus (assembly GCF_048569485.1). Lineage (NCBI taxonomy): Eukaryota > Metazoa > Chordata > Amphibia > Anura > Aromobatidae > Anomaloglossus > Anomaloglossus baeobatrachus. Next base: position 301,361,885 of record NC_134356.1, on the reverse strand, counting down.
CAGCTTGAAGTGGAGGGAGCACTGATTCAAAAATCCCCTGCAGGTCTTAGGATCTCCGGCATACCGGGGTGGTGTGGCCAGATGGAGTTTAAAGGTCTCAGAGGAAACTGCCACGGGAGCTGCGGATGTGGACTGAGTCGCCAGGGACGTGGCAGTCGCTTGCAACGTATTCAGGCGGGTGTCCACAGATGTCATGAAGGCTAGCATGCAATCTCGCGTTGTCGTCCCAGTTTCTGCTGCAATCCAGCCAACTGGGATGCTAGTGCTTCGGCGGGATCCATGGCCTGTTCTAGCTGTTAGGTCCTGGTGGTGGAAACACTGGACCGTACACCGGATTCCCCTGGTGAGGCAACCAGGCAGGTCACCCCGCCAGAGGGCCTTGATGCACGGCAGCCGAAGCACTCCTGGTAGCAAGACAGTCCGTACAGAGAACTGGGAAGTAGATGTCCCTGGGATCACAGAGTTCCAGAAGGTAGTCCGGGTGACGAGGCTCAGGGTTAGAGGCCGGGTAGAGATGTCAGACAGAATCCGGAACCAACTGAGCGAGATGGCAGGTCACCAAACGGAGCCAGGGACCGGACACTGGTGGGACTGAAGAGGTAGTGGAATATCAGCCGGTTGGCGTGGCAGGACAGGCTCCGCGAAACAGACAGGGTTAGTACCGAACAAGGCAAAAGGGGGACCTGAACTCCTAGCTTAATAAACACGTAGAACAGGCCCCGCCCACTTGGAGGGAGAATCCTCTTATACCCTGTACCTGCATAGGCAATATCCTGTTTCTGGACACTGGCCCTTTAAGAGAGGGTCAATGACCACGCGCGTGCCCTAATGCGCATGCACGAGGCCCGTGTGCCAGAAGCCAGGGCAGGAAGTGGTGCAGAGGAAGCAGGGGTGCCCGGCAGAGTGTCCTGCGTCGCAGAGGAGCGCCGAGAGTGGGGAACTGGACGCATGGAGGATGCAGGCAAGGGAGAGGGAGCAGGAAGGCCATGGGGGAGAAGACCGGAGACCAGAACGGTGAGCAGGGAGTGCCGTCGGGAACTGGAGAACGGGACACGGGGACCAGGGAGCATGACACGGGGACCGGGGAGCGTGACACTAGTTAGTCAGTCAGAAAGACACCTAGAGAGAGGTAGTCGAGTACGGGGACTGCTGGTGACTAGGCACGCACGGGGAACAGGTCCCTAGAGTAGTCGTCCATTTATTGATCTGCTAAACCTGCCGGTGAGGGGAATAGAGGTACCTCACCAACCATACAGCGTCCGAGCCTCAGCAGCAATGCGGGGACCCATAAGGAGACAGAGCTTGAAGCCATCTCACCTGGTCCACGCTGCCGACAAAAAGGGAGAAAAGGCAGTAGCGACTCCCTGGATAGACCCCACGGTACTTCAAGTCAGGGGTTATCCGATCAAAGAAGTGCTAGGAAGGCAAGTTAATGGTTACCCTCAGATTGGCCTGAAGGAGTTCCTGGTTCCACCTGGTTTGTCTCATCATCGCCCGGGTTACCTCACGATAACAGCAGAAGTGAGTAAAAACAAGTTGAAAGACTTTCCGGACTAAGCCTGAGTTATTCTTGAACCTGTTGTTCCACACATCCGAGCCCCTGGGGCCAGCCTCACTCACGGAATGCCATATCATCCGACTGTAGACTCCATCAGCCCCAGATGCTCATTAAATTTGCAGTGGCAATCACCCATATCCCTGACCGCAAACCGTGAGTGGTGTCATGACTCATTTATATACAAAACCGACATACTTGTTGCCATATATACCCAAGAGAGGACTCTGTGGTGTCCCTGAAGGTGGAGTGATGTCCCTGGGGCAACTGCTGCAGGGGCTTCACATTAGGCCCTCCACAGGTAGGGCCGTGCCTGGGAGATGATGAGGGATAATAACAGAGACCACACCAGATTGCCTTTAATAGTCTCTACTCACTTGGACCCAGGTGTTGCTCGTTCAGGTCCCTTGGAGTTTCAGTGCCAATGTAGTGACCCAGGTTGCTCTGTCCCCGGCACTCTCTGTTGGTTGGGTCCCCGTAGCGTGGAGCGTTTGCGGCCCAAGTGTCTTTTTTGGGGTACAGTCTGCTTCTCCGTACGGCGGGCAGTGTGGACTTTGTGGGGAGGTAAGTGTCCGAACCCGATCCTAGTTTACTGCTGATGCCCCCGGATTATTTGAATCGGTGAAGTCCGTGAAGGTGTTCTCACCGGACAGGTATTTATCAAGCCCTGTAGAACTGGTGCCTGATCCAGTGCCCTGTGCCCCGTGCGTGCTCCAGTCACAGCGGTATCTCCAGTACCCGACCTGGCGACCTCTCTCCTGTGTCCCCAGGTCACCGCTGCACGGACCCAGCTCAGGCATGTCCGCACACCTCTCCTGTGTGCCACACTCTCTCTCTCTCCCGACTGACTGCTGACTCATCCCACCAGGCTGGCTAATCCCAGGGATTTGTTCCTTTCCCCTTACATGGTTAACCCTCTATGCCTGGTGTGGAGTGGAGAGCTTAGGATTTAAATTGTGCTTTGGTGGTATCTGCACTGGTACTCCAGGTCCCAGGGGGTAGGTCCTGCATCCCCAAAAGGGTGCAGTTCCCTGTAGTGCCCTGAGGGTCTCAGGGCCGCTACACAGTCTCTGAATTGCTCTTGCTGGGAATTAAGATAACATTTTTGGATAGAGGGTGTAAAAAAAAAATGAAAAAAAACCCCTGCCCTTCCTCCCTACCAAACTGTTCTGTATATGGTTAGCTCTTTATGGGCGGAGAAACGAACTGCACAAGCAGTGACTTCCATAGTTTCTGACCTGTCACCTGTGGAAGCGCACTTAGTGCAAACCAGCTTTGGTCCGTTTGTACCCCCCACCCCATCCCTCGCTGGCTGTGTTTTTATGTGAACACAATAAAGTTAAGCAACTTGAACACACTATGGTGAGCACCATCTACAATCTTCTATTTTTTGAGAGTGCCGATATACTGGTGTAACAAGATTGTGCACCACCTACATAGCGACTGTTCACTATACCACTCTCCTTACCTCGCTCTGCAGCTGATTGTGGTCTGACTCAGTGATGTATTTATTTTGCTTTGGATCCAACATTAGAAAGGATAAAAACTGTTTGAGATAAATTAGCCTTGAATTTACATTATAAATTTGGTTTTGCCCTAGTCTAATATTTTTGTGTTTAGCTTTGGGCAAACTCATCAAAATGTCAACTGATTTGCTGTATCATAGAAGGCCAAAATGGGTTAAAAAAATAATTATACTCACCAAGACGTGTAGTGTCTCTCTGTTTAGCCAATTGTCTTCTTCTGTCCAATGACTAGTGAGGGCTCTTCAAAGACATCTCTGGCATCTCTGGTGTCTGACATCTTTGGTTGATGAGATCTAATGCAATGATATGTGATGTGGGCCCTACTCTGTACACAAGGTGCATTGAAAAGACTGCATTGGTCAACAACACAGAAGAAGATAACCAGAGCATTACTAAGCGGCAGGACAGGTGAGGGCCAAGTGTGTTTGTATTTTTTACATTTTATATGACCTATGTTTAGTATAGCTTAGGGCAAGGGTCTCTAACTCGGCTGGGTATGAGGGCCGCACATAGACAAAAAATAATTTGAGGGCCCGCATTCTTTTTAGACCAAAGTGACATTTTTATTGATATGAATACAATATATATACGGTGTACATATATCTATACACTGTGTATGTATATATATATATATATATATATATATATATATACAGTCATATGAAAAAGTTTGGGCATCCCTATTAATGTTAACCTTTTTTCTTTATAACAATTTGGGTTTTTGCAACAGCTATTTCAGTTTCATATATCTAATAACTGATGGACTCAGTAATATTTCTGTATTGAAATGAGGTTTATTGTACTAACAGAAAATGTGCAATCCAAATTTAAACAAAATTTGACCGATGCAAAAGTATGGGCACCTCAACATAAAAGTGACATTAATATTTTGGAGATCCTCCTTTTGAAAAAATAACAACCTCTAGTCGCTTCCTGTAGCTTTTAATGAGTTCCTGGATCCTAAATGAAGGTATAATTGACCATTCCTGTTTACAAAACTATTTCAGTTCAGTTAAGTTTGATGGTCGCCGAGCATGGACAGCACGCTTCAAATCATCCCACAGATTTTCAATGATATTCAGGTCTGGGGACTGGGATGGCCATTCCAGAACATTATAATTGTTCCTCTGCATGAATGCCTGAGTAGATTTGGAGCGGTGTTTTCGATCATTGTCTTGCTGAAATATCCATCCCCTGCGTAACTTCAACTTCGTCACTGATTCTTGCAGATTATTGTCAAGAATCTGCTGATACTGAGTTGAATCCATGCGACCCTCAACTTTAACAAGATTCCTGATGCCGGCATTGGCCACACAGCCCCAAAGCATGATGGAACCTCCACCAAATTTTACTGTGGGTAGCAAGTGCATTTCTTGGAATTCCGTGTTTTTTTGCCTCCATGCATAACACCTTTTTGTATGACCAAACAACTCAATCTTTGTTTCATCAGTCCACAGGACCTTCTTCTAAAATGTAACTGGCTTGTCCAAATGTGCTTTTGCATACCTCAGGCGACTCTGTTTGTGGTGTTCTTGCAGAAGCGGCTTCTTTCGCATCACTCTCCCATACAGCTTCTCCTTGTGCAACGTGCGCTGTATTGTTGACCGATGCACATTGACACAATCTGCAGCAAGATGATGCTGCAGGTCTTTGGAGGTGGTCTGGGGATTGTCCTTGACTGTTCTCACCATTCTTCTTCTCTGCCTTTCTCCTCTGCCATATTTTTCTTGGCCTGCCACTTCTGGGCTTAACAAGAACTGTACCTGTGTTCTTCCATTTCCTTACTATGTTCCTCACAGTGGAAACTGAGTTTAAATCTCTGAGACAACTTTTTGTATCCTTCCCCTGAACAACTATGTTGAATAATCTTTGTTTTCAGATCATTTGAGAGTTGTTTTGAGAGGCCCATGATGCCACTCTTCATAGGAGATTCAAATAGGAGAACAACTTGCAAGTGGCCACCTTAAATACCTTTTCTCATGATTGGATACACCTTCCTATGAAGTTCAAAGCTCAATGAGGTTACAAAATGAATTTAGTGCTTTAGTAAGTAAAAAGTAGTTAGGAGGGTTCAAATCAAGAAATTGATAAGGGTGCCCATACTTTTGCACCGGTCAAATTTTGTTTAAATGCGGATTGCACATTTTCTGTTAGTACAATAAACCTCATTTCAATCCAAAATATTACTCAGTCCATCAGTTATTAGATATATGAATCTGAAATAGCTGTTGCAAAACGAGCGGCAGTCGGGTGCCCGTGCGGGCGGCAGCCGGCTGCCGCCCTCACACAGGCACCCAGGTGCCGCCCGCACACAGCACCCGGCTGCCGCCCGCACACAGCCATGGGTACCCGGCTGCCAACGCACGCAAGCACAGGTACCCGGCCGCTTGCACGCAGGGTGGGCGGGCAGCCTGCTGGCTGCCACTCTGTGCGTGCGGGGTGGGCGGCTGTGCAGCATGTTACCAGTTGTCCGCGGTCCCACTTTCAAATGATGGCGCCGGTGGAGCTCTTGGATGAGAGCTCCATCTGCGCACGCGCTGCTCCGGGAGTCAGCGCGTGCGCAGATGGAGCCCTTGGATGAGAGCTCCATCTGCGCATGCATCGCTCCGGGCGCCATTACTTGAATCGGGACCGCGGACACACTGGGAAAACACCGCATCCGTCTGCTCCACCACTGAGCAGTCCCTGCCGCTGCTACCACTGAGCAGTCGCCGCCGCTGCCACTACTGAGCAGTCGCCGCCGCTCCCACCACTGAGCCGTCACCGCTGCCACCACTGAACCAGGACCAGAGACACTCACTGCACCAGCCTGCTGCACGGCTCACCCGCCACGGCTGCTGCCGCCACCACGGACCCCACGGCTCCTACCACCGCGGACGCCACCGCGCCTGCAACCACGGACCCCGCTGCCACTGACCCGCCACGCCTGCCAGCACAACCTGTGCCTCCTGTGACCCCGCTTCACCACCACTGCTGCCCCCCTCCGGTAATAGAACACCGGAGTATAAGACGGACCCCATTTTTCTTTTTTTATGTCTAAGTTTGGGGTGCGACTTATATTCCGGTGCATCTTATAAAGCGAAAAATACGGTGCGTGTGTATATATATATATATATACATATATATATATATATGTTTATATATATACATTCACGTGTATGTGTATATATACAGTTAGGTCCAGAAATATTTGGACAGTGACACAAGTTTTGTTATTTTAGCTGTTTACAAAAACATGTTCAGAAATACAATTATATATATAATATGGGCTGAAAGTGCACACTCCCAGCTGCAATATGAGAGTTTTCACATCCAAATCGGAGAAAGGGTTTAGGAATCATAGCTCTGTAATGCATAGCCTCCTCTTTTTCAAGGGACCAAAAGTAATTGGACAAGGGACTCTAAGGGCTGCAATTAACTCTGAAGGCGTCTCCCTCGTTAACCTGTAATCAATGAAGTAGTTAAAAGGTCTGGGGTTGATTACAGGTGTGTGGTTTTGCATTTGGAAGCTGTTGCTGTGACCAGACAACATGCGGTCTAAGGAACTCTCAATTGAGGTGAACCAGAACATCCTGAGGCTGAAAAAAAAGAAAAAATCCATCAGAGAGATAGCAGACATGCTTGGAGTAGCAAAATCAACAGTCGGGTACATTCTGAGAAAAAAGGAATTGACTGGTGACCTTGGGAACTCAAAAAGGCCTGGGCGTCCACGGATGACAACAGTGGTGGATGATCGCCGCATACTTTCTTTGGTGAAGAAGAACCCGTTCACAACATCAACTGAAGTCCAGAACACTCTCAGTGAAGTAGGTGTATCTGTCTCTAAGTCAACAGTAAAGAGAAGACTCCATGAAAGTAAATACAAAGGGTTCACATCTAGATGCAAACAATTCATCAATTCCAAAAATAGACAGGCCAGAGTTAAATTTGCTGAAAAACACCTCATGAAGCCAGCTCAGTTCTGGAAAAGTATTGTATGGACAGATGAGACAAAGATCAACCTGTACCAGAATGATGGGAAGAAAAAAGTTTGGAGAAGAAAGGGAACGGCACATGATCCAAGGCACACCACATCCTCTGTAAAACATGGTGGAGGCAACGTGATGGCATGGGCATGCATGGCTTTCAATGGCACTGGGTCACTTGTGTTTATTGATGACATAACAGCAGACAAGAGTAGCCGGATGAATTCTGAAGTGTACCGGGATATACTTTCAGCCCAGATTCAGCCAAATGCCGCAAAGTTGATCGGACGGCGCTTCATAGTACAGATGGACAATGACCCCAAGCATACAGCCAAAGCTACCCAGGAGTTCATGAGTGCAAAAAAGTGGAACATTCTGCAATGGCCAAGTCAATCACCAGATCTTAACCCATTTGAGCATGCATTTCACTTGCTCAAATCCAGACTTAAGACGGAAAGACCCACAAACAAGCAAGACCTGAAGGCTGCAGCTGTAAAGGCCTGGCAAAGCATTAAGAAGGAGGAAACCCAGCGTTTGGTGATGTCCATGGGTTCCAGACTTAAGGCAGTGATTGCCTCCAAAGGATTCGCAACAAAATATTGAAAATAAAAATATTTTGTTTAGGTTTGGTTTATTTGTCCAATTACTTTTGACCTCCTAAAATGTGGAGTGTTTGTAAAGAAATGTGTACAATTCCTACAATTTCTATCAGATATTTTTGTTCAAACCTTCAAATTAAACGTTACAATCTGCACTTGAATTCTGTTGTAGAGGTTTCATTTCAAATCCAATGTGGTGGCATGCAGAGCCCAACTCGTGAAAATTGTGTCACTGTCCAAATATTTCTGGACCTAACTGTATATATATATATATATATATATTGTGAGGTAGCGTGGTCGGCTGCACGGCAGAAGACACGGGATCCAGGCACCAATGGTCACAGCAGACGGTTTATTACACAAACCAAAAGTCCAACAACAATATACATGTGCTCCCCGGGCAGACACTCAGGGAGTTGTGTTCACTCCCTCACACTAAGGCCCCACGCCCATGTTCCTGTTTCCTTTTAACCCTCCTTTCCGCCTGCAGGGAAACAGCATAAACCCTGGAGAGGAGTTGCTTTCTATGCATGGAGTGAGCACAACCGGGGCGAGACGTACTGGCCGTCATAGATAACCCCGGTCACAGTCTCACACCCCCCCCCTCAGTTCAAGCGAGCGGGGTTGAACTCCCGCCATCAAACACGGGCCGCGGGACAAGGCATCGGCGTTGCCCTGCAACCTACCGGCCCGGTGTTCAACCGTAAACCAGAAGTTCTGCAGAGAAAGGAACCACCGGGTAACCCGGGCATTCCGTTCCTTGGCGGACCTCATCCAGACCAGCGGAGAGTGATCAGTCACCAAGCGAAACTGTCGTCCCAGCAGGTAATAGTGTAGGGACTCCAAGGCCCACTTGATCGCCAGGCACTCCTTCTCCACTACGCTATAATTCCGCTCGGGAGGGGTGAGCTTCCTACTTAAGAAGGTGACGGGGTGTTCCTCCCCCTGAACCACCTGAGACAGCACTGCCCCCAGGCCGACCTCCGAGGCGTCAGTCTGTACTATGAACTCTTTCCGGAAATCAGGGTTGATAAGAACGGGCTGTCCGCACAGGACCCCCTTCAGGGCCCGGAATGAGTCCTCGGCCTGCTGAGTCCAGCGCACCATGACGGACTTCTTGCCTTTGAGAAGGTCCGTCAAGGGGGCTGATAGTCCCGCAAAATTTTTTACAAACCTCCTGTAGTACCCCATGATACCCAGGAAGGCCCTAACCTGCTTCGTGGTCAGGGGTCTAGGCCACTTCTGGATCGCCTCAAGTTTGTTAATTTGGGGCTTAATCACTCCTTGGCCTATTACGTAGCCCAAGTAGCGGGCGTTCGTGAGCCCCAACGCACATTTCTTGGGATTGGCTGTCAATCCGGCTGTTCGGAGCGCGTTCACCACCGCTTGTACCTGTTCCAAGTGGGTCTGCCACTCAGAGCTGTAAATAATGATGTCATCAAGGTACGCTGATGCATACGCCTGGTGGGGTTCCAGCACCAGGTCCATCAACCTCTGGAACGTGGCCGGAGCGCCATGTAACCCAAAAGGCAAGACAACATAGTGGAAGAGACCCTCCGACGTAACAAAAGCGGTTTTCTCCTTGGCAGACTCCGTCAGTGGCACCTGCCAGTACCCCTTGGTCAGGTCGAGCGTGGTGAAATATCGCGCCTGTCACAGCCTATCAATCAGCTCATCCACCCGGGGCATGGGGTAGAGATCGAACTTGGATACTTCGTTCAATCTCCTAAAGTCGTTGCAGAACCTTAAGGAGCCATCGGGTTTTGGTATTAGGACAATGGGACTAGCCCATTCACTCCGGGATTTTTCGATGACCCCGAGGCGTAGCATCGTCTTCACTAGAGATGAGCGAACCGGTCCCGGTTCGGCTCGAGGCCGGTTCGCCGAACGGGGGTCCCGTTCGAGTTTGGTTCGTCGAACGTTCGACGAACCGAACTCGAACGTATAGGCTATAATGGGAGGCAATCACAAACACATAAAAATGCATTATAAATGTACACAAACAGTTAATAAACATTGCCATAACACTTACCGGTCCTCGCGATCCCTTCTGCACTCTGTCTCCTGCCGATATTCCATCCGATGATCGCTGAATCCTCCCGGTGACCTGCACTGCCAGCAGAGATGCAGGACCTATCGTGACGTCAAAATAGCCATGTGACCAGTCACGTGGCTATTATCTCATTGGCTACAGACTGGTCACATGAATATGACACGTCATGTAGGACCTGTGAGTGCATCTCTCCGGTACACGGTGCACATATGTGTATCGCCGTGTACCGGCGACATGCTCTAGCACACGGTCGACTCCCCGTTCCGTTAGGGACCGGCTGACACAGCCGGTCATTAACGGAGATCACCGTTGCCATAGCAACGCAGTTAGCGGTGACGTCACCGCTAACCGCGGCTCCGAGAGCACCGTTGCTATGGTAACGCGTCTGTCAGCGTTACCGCTAGCAGCCAGCACTGATCACTCACGGAGTGAAGGCTGCACGCTGCTTCACGAGTGTAGTGATGATTGTAGTGAGGATGGAGGTTCCCCAGCCCCAAGTGATGAGCTGGTGAATCTCATCCTTCCTCACTACAATCGTCACTACTACTACACTAGTGATGATTGTAGTGAGGATGGAGGTTCCCCAGCCCCAAGTGATGAGCTGGTGAATCTCATCCTTCCTCACTACAATCGTCACTACTACTACACTAGTGATGATTGTAGTGAGGATGGAGGTTCCCCAGCCCCAAGTGATGAGCTGGTGAATCTTATCCTTCCTCACTACAATCGTCACTACTACTACACTAGTGATGATTGTAGTGAGGATGGAGGTTCCCCAGCCCCAAGTGATGAGCTGGTGAATCTCATCCTCACTACAATCGTCACTACTACTACACTAGAAAGAAAGAAGACAGAAGAGCAGGATCGTGGAGGGCTGACGGGGGTAATAAAGATGGAGTCTCTAATGTGTCTGTGTATTTATTTCTATTAAAGTATTTTTTCTCTGTGTGGTGTCTTTTTTTTAACCCTTTATTGGAGATTCTTAATGGCCGGGTCAAACGTGCCTGACATTAAGAATCTCTGGCTTAATACTGGCTGGTAAAACAAAGCCAGTATTAACTCATGATTACCCAACAAGCCACCCGGCTCCAGGGCTGTTGGAAGAGTTGGATACAGCGCCAGATGATGGCGCTTCTATGAGAGCGCCATTTTCTGGGACGGCTGCGGACTGAAATCCGCAGCAGAGGCGCCCACAAATCTCGGGCTAACCTGTGCTGCGGATTCCAATCCCCAGCTGCCTAGTTGTACCCGGCTGGACACAAAAATAGGGCGAAGCCCACGTCATTTGTTTTTTAATTATTTCATGAAATAAGTGAAATAATTAAAAAAAACGGGCTTCCCTATATTTTTGGTTCCCAGCCGGGTACAAATAGGCAACTGGGGGTTGGAGGCAGCCCGTGGCTGCCAGCTGTACCTGGCTAGCATACAAAAATATGGCGAAGCCCACGTCATTTTTTTGGTGGGCAAAAAAATTCTGCATACAGTCCTGGATGGAGTATGCTGAGCCTTGTAGTTCTGCAGCTGCTGTCTGCTCTTCTCCATACAGACAGACAGCAGCTGCAGAACTACAAGGCTCAGCATACTCCATCCAGGACTGTATGCAGAAGTTTTTTGCCCCCTGAAAAAATTATGTGGGCTTCGCCATATTTTTGTATGCTAGCCAGGTACAGCAGGCAGGTACGGCTGCCCCCAACCCCCAGTTGCCTATTTGTACCCGGCTGGGAACCAAAAATAAAGGGAAGCCCTTTTTTTATTATTTCATGAATTTCATGAAATAATTAGAAAACAAATGACGTAGGCTTCGCCCCATTTTTGTGTCCAGCCAGGTACAACTAGGCAGCTGGGGATTGGAATCCGCAGCACAGGTTGGCCTGAGCTTTCTGGGCCCCACTGCTGTGAATTGCAGTCTGCAGCCGCCTCAGAAAATGGCATTTTCATAGAAGCGCCATATTCTGGCGCTGTATCCAACTCTTCCAGCACCTGCCTGCTATACCTGGCTAGCATACAAAAATATGGCGAAGCTCACGTCCTTTTTTTGTAGTTTTTTGGCAAAAAAAATAAAAAATGCTTTCCTGGATTTTCCATTGCCAGTGAAGGTAACACCAAGCAGTGGGGGTTAGCAGCCAGTAGCTGCTTGGATTACCCTTAGCTAGCAATACAAAAAATGCAGCGGGAGCCCATATTTATTTTTTTTAATTATTTATATAAATAACTAAAAATAAAATGGGCTTCCCTGTATTTTGATTGCTGGACATCACAGTGCTGTAAAAATAAATCTTTAAAAAAATGACGTAGCGCTCCGCGGTATTTTTGATTCTCAGCGCAGATAAAGCAGACAGCTATGGGTTGCCACCCCCATCTGCCTGCCGTTACCTTGGTTGGCAATCAAAATACAGGGAAGCCCATTAATTTTTTCTATTTAAAAAATAGTTAAAAAAAAAAAATGACGTTGGGTCCCCCCATTTTTGATAGCCTGCTAGGGTAAAGCAGACGGCTGTAGCCTGAAAACCACAGCTGGCAGCTTTACCGTGGTTGGGGATCCAATGTGGAGGTCCCCTCAGGCTCTTTTTTATAATTATTTTATAAATATTAATACTTACACAAAAAAAGTAGGGTCCCCTCCAAATTGGATCACCAGCCAAGGTAAAGCGGACAGCTGTGGTCTGGTATTCTCAGGGTGGGAAGGTCCATAGTTATTGGGCCTTCACAGCCTAAAAATAGCAGGCCGCAGGCACCCCAGACGTGGCGCATCCACTAGATGCGCCAATCCTGGCGCTTCACCCCAGCTCATCCCGTGCCCTGGTGCAGTGGCAAACGGGGTAATAAATCGGGTTGATACTAGCTGTAAAGTCACCTGAGATCAAGCCCAGCAGTTTGTGATGTCATGGCGTCTATTAGATACCCAACATCATAAACTGTCAGTACTAACAAAAACAAAAAATCGACTAAAGAAATTTATTTGAAAAAACAGTCCCCAAAACATTTCCTCTTTCACCAATTTATTGTAAGAAAAAAAATAAAGGGGTCCCACGACGACTCTGGACCGTCTAGAATATGGGGGGAGACACTCAGGGAACGTATCCCCCATTTTCTAGGAGTGCGGACCCTTCATGTGAGGAGTGTGGGTGCAATGAATCTGCACTCACTCTCCCCGGGTCCACAGCAGCAGAGTCCATGTCGTAATGGTTGCTACCAAAGCTGCAATGCCCTGCTCATGAGGTAAGGGCATGCCTAATCAGGAGAACTACTGTAGAGGAAGCTCTGCTCACTGGTATATAGGTGCTCAGAGGTAATAATAGATAAAATTAGTGAGTAACCTCGGCACTCTAAATCTCCCAGACTAAGTCAGTAAGTCCCAATGGATAGTAATGCAAAATCACTCTTTATTGGTCCGTATTAAGAACATTTTTTTTTTCATAAGCATATATGTTTTTGTCCAAAACAAGTTACAATTGACGTTTCGACCTGAGCCTTCGTCAGATTGGACTTATCTGCATGTAATCATGAAAAATGACAATAATCAGTATCACATAAGAGTGAGAGAACAATAACATAAACTCGAACAATGTAGAGGTACAATTGGCATGCAGCAAAAAAATTGCAACACAGCAAGAAATGAAACACATGATACAAATGTCATAATACAGTACAAGGACAATATAGTAATGACAAATATGGGGTCAGAGTAGACTTAGACAGCTCTGGTAGGAAAGAGATGTCAATCATAAAGTAACATGTGCAGTAGGTGTAGAGCTACAGTATGCATGGCAGAGCTAATGGGTAGACCGACCATAGAAAAAGAACGGAGAAAAAGTGGAGAAAAAGTGGAGAAAAAGTGGAGAATAAGTGGAGAATAAGTGGAGAAAAAGTGGAGAAAAAGTGGAGAAAAAGTGGAGAAAAAGTGGAGAAAAAGTGGAGAAAAAAATGGAGAAACAGTGGAGAAAAAGTGGAGAATAAGTGGAGAATAAGTGGAGAAAAAGTGGAGAAAAAGTGGAGAAAAAGTGGAGAAAAAAATGGAGAAAAAGTGGAGAAAAAGTGGAGAATAAGTGGATAAAAAAATGGAGAAAAAGTGGAGAATAAGTGGAGAATAAGTGGAGAAAAAGTGGAGAAAAAGTGGAGAAAAAGTGGAGAAAAAAATGGAGAATAAGTGGAGAAAAAGTGGAGAATAAGTGGAGAATAAGTGGAGAAAAAGTGGAGAAAAAGTGGAGAAAAAGTGGAGAAAAAAATGGAGAATAAGTGGAGAAAAAGTGGAGAAAAAGTGGAGAATAAATGGAGAAAAAGTGGAGAATAAGTGGAGAAAAAGTGGAGAAAAAGTGGAGAATAAGTGGAGAAAAAGTGGAGAAAAAGTGGAGAAAAAAATGGAGAAAAAGTGGAGAAAAAGTGGAGAATAAATGGAGAAAAAGTGGAGAAAAAATGGAGAAAAAGTGGAGAAAAAGTGGAGAATAAGTGGAGAAAAAGTGGAGAAAAAGTGTAGAATAAGTGGAGAAAAAGTGGAGAATAAGTGGAGAAAAAGTGGAGAAAAAGTGGAGAAAAAAATGGAGAAAAAGTGGAGAATAAATGGAGAAAAAGTGGAGAAAAAGTGGAGAATAAGTGGAGAAAAAGTGGAGAAAAAGTGGAGAAAAAGTGGAGAAAAAGTGGAGAATAAGTGGAGAAAAAGTGGAGAAAAAGTGGAGAAAAAAATGGAGAAAAAGTGGAGAATAAATGGAGAAAAAGTGGAGAAAAAGTGGAGAAAAAGTGGAGAAAAAGTGGAGAAAAGGTGGAGAATAAGTGGAGAAAAAGTGGAGAAAAAGTGGAGAAAAAAATGGAGAAAAAGTGGAGAAAAAGTGGAGAATAAATGGAGAAAAAGTGGAGAAAAAGTGGAGAATAAGTGGAGAAAAAGTGGAGAAAAAGTGGAGAAAAAGTGGAGAAAAAGTGGAGAAAAAGTGGAGAAAAAATGGAGAAAAAGTGGAGCACCCTTTGGTGTCTTTCATGTGGCACTAAGGGGTGCTTAGCTTTGTATTTAGCCAAAAAAATGAAAAAAAAAAATGACGTAGGGTTCCCCCTAGTTTTGTAGCCAGCTAGGGTAAAGCAGACGGCTGCAGCCTGCAGACCACAGCTGGCAACCTCACCTTGGCTGGTAATCCAAAACTGAGGGCACCCCACGCTGTTATTTTAAATTAAATAAATAATTAAAAAAAACAAACACGTAGGGGTCCCCCAAAATTGGATCACCAGCCAAGGTAAAGCCGACAGCTGGGGCCTGATATTCTCAGACTAGGGAGGTCCATGGTTATTGGACTCTCCCAAGCCTAAAAATAGCAGGCCGCAGCCGCCCCAGAAGTGGCGCATCCATTAGATGCGCCAATCCTGGTGCTTCGCCCCAGCTCATCCCGCGCCCTGGTGCGGTGGCAAACGGGGTAATATATGGGGTTAATACCAGATGTGTAATGTCACCTGGCATCAAGCCCTGGGGTTGGTGAGGTCAGGCGTCTATCAGATACCCGACATCACCAACCCAGTCAGTAATAAAAAAAAATAGACGACAAACACATTTTTATTTGAAAAAACACTCCCCAAAACATTCCCTCTTTAACCAATTTATTAGAAAGAAAAACAAATCCAGGTCTGGTGTAATCCAAGGGGTTGCCATGACGATCCACACTGTCCCAGTCAATGAAGAGCAGGATGTTCCCCATTGGCTGGGAGAGCAGTGCAGTGTCCTGAGCTAACATCAATGGGTCAGCCCAGGTCACTGCAGGGGATGACAAGTGCTGCTGTCAGCGAGGTACATTACCTGCGCTGATCTCCAGCACACTGACAGCCCCTGTCACTGAGGTCAATGACCGGCGCCTTCACATCAAGTATCGCGAGAGGTCCGTGACGTCACCGCCAGTGTCAGTCTCAGGTCGGAAGCGATAGGTGATGTGACAAGCGGCGGCCATGGAGGACAGTGACAGCGCTGAGGTCGGGATGGCGGGAATTCATCACCGCAGGTAAGCCGAGCGGGGGGGGGGGGGATTGCGGGGTGCGCGTGTGTGAGAGTGTGTGTGTGTGCATGTGTGTATATGTATGTATGTATGTATATGTATGTGTACATGCCGCGGGCAGGAGGGGGCGGAGCGAGCTGAGCGGGGAAGTGTGGGCTTCCTGCACGTAACTAAGATAAACATCGGGTTACTAACCAAAGCGCTTTGCTTGGATACCCGATGTTTATCTTGGTTACCAGCTTGTGGCAGGCTGCCAGCGATGGCTCCTGCACACTGTAGCTGGGAGGGGGGGGGGGTGTGCGTGAGTGAGAGTGTGTGTGTGTGTGTGTGTGTATATGTATGTATACATGCCGCGGGCAGGAGGGGGCGGAGTGAGCTGAGCGGGGAAGTGTGGGCTTCCTGCACATAACTAAGATAAACATCGGGTTACTAACCAAAGCGCTTTGCTTGGATACCCGATGTTTATCTTGGTTACCAGCTTGTGGCAGGCTGCCAGCGATGGCTCCTGCACACTGTAGCTGTAAAAAGCCCTGCTTTTTGCTGCTAGAACCGTTCTCGAACGTATCTAGAACTATCGAGCTTTTGCAAAAAGCTCGAGTTCTAGTTCGATCTCGAACAGCCCCAAAAATCACTCGAGCTTAGAACTGGAGAACCTCGAACCGCGAACCGCGCTCAACTCTAGTCTTCACTTCCTCTGATATGGCTTGTCTTCGAGCCTCCGGCACCCGGTATGACTTCAGGCGTACCTTCAGGTGAGGCTCGGTGACAATGTCATGTCGTATCAGACTGGTCCTACCAGGCAGTTCGGAGAAGACATCGGGGTTCTGCTGAACCAGCCGTCTGGCCTCTCGCCTCTGTTGCTTGGTGAGGGCTTCTCCAATCCTTACTTCCGGTTCGTTCTCTCCGGAAGTCACTGGAGCCGGGTTTGAACGACCCGAAGCGGAGGGAGATGGGGA
Source organism: Anomaloglossus baeobatrachus (assembly GCF_048569485.1). Classification (NCBI taxonomy): domain Eukaryota; kingdom Metazoa; phylum Chordata; class Amphibia; order Anura; family Aromobatidae; genus Anomaloglossus; species Anomaloglossus baeobatrachus. Next base: position 301,345,265 of record NC_134356.1, on the reverse strand, counting down.
AAAAGCAACCATCAGGCTTTCCCGTTCCTGCCAAGGTTTTAATAGGTTGACATGGTATATTTGTTCAGGTTTCCGCCTACCGGGCTGCAATACCTTATAGTTGACCACCCCGACTCTTTCCTTTATCTCATAGTGGCCTTGCCACTGAGCCAGGAATTTACTCTCCGCCGTGGGGATCAATACCAACACCCGATCCCCGGGGTTAAAGGTCCGCACGGTGGCTTGTCTATTGTAGCGGCCGCTTTGCGCGGCCTGAGCCTCCTGTAAATGCTCCTTCACAATTGGCTTGACCGCGCTTATGCGGTTCTGCATTCCTAAAATGTGTTCAATCACACTTTTATGGGGGGTGGGCTCTTGCTCCCATGTTTCCTTTGCCAGGTCCAACAATCCCCGGGGATGTCGCCCGTATAACAACTCAAAAGGCGAAAACCCCGTGGATGCCTGTGGCACCTCTCGGATGGCAAACATCAAATAGGGAAGCATCATATCCCAGTCTTTCCCGTCTTTGGAAATCACCCTTTTGAGCATGGTTTTCAGGGTTTTATTGAATCGTTCCACTAAACCGTCCGTCTGAGGATGATACACAGACGTACGCAACTGCTTGATCTGGAGTAGCCGGCATAGCTCTTTGGTCACTTTAGACATGAATGGGGTCCCCTGATCCGTAAGGATCTCCTTGGGCAACCCCACCCGGCAGAACACAGCAAACAACTCCCGAGCTATAAGCTTCGCTGCAGTATGTCTGAGAGGTATCGCCTCTGGAAACCGGGTGGCATAGTCAACGATCACGATGGTCAACGATGTGTTGGTGCCCTTGAGCGGACTTTACGAGGGGCCCCACCAGATCCATCCCTATCCGTTCAAAAGGGACTTCTATAATGGGTAAGGGTACCAACGGACTGCGAAAGTGGGCCAGGGGTGCGGTAAGCTGACACTCCGGGCAGGTTTCGCAGAACCGTTTTACCTCCCCAAAGACCCCGGGCCAATAGAACCTTTGCAATATTCGCTCCTGCGTTTTCTTGACCCCTAGGTGGCCACTCATCAGGTGTTTATGAGCCAAGTCGAGGACCCGCCGGCGATTTGGCCGGGGCACCACCAACTGCTCTACCCCCACGCCCCGTATTTCATCTACCCGGTAGAGTAAATCCTGTTTAAGAGCGAAATGGGGGTACCTTTCCTGGGCACCGGGCAGCTGTGCCACCCCGTCAACCACTGTCACCCGACTCCGGGCATGTATTAATGTAGGATCCTGGAGTTGGGCTGTCCCAAACGTATCCGGGGACGCCTCCAACTCCGGGATGGGCTCGACCATCTCAGCCTCTCCTGCCAAAACCTCTAGGGGCGACCTATCGAGTTCACATTCTGTCCCTATCATGGGGACCCCTACGGCAGGTGTCCCGGATTCGGGATTGTCGGGCTCAGGTCCCGGACTGTCCAATATCTGAGGGGACTTAGGAGGCCCCTTCCATAAAGTCCAAAAATAGGGCAGATCCCTTCCTAGGATCACATCATAGGGAAGAGTGTTAATAAGTCCCACCTCATGTTGCACCTGACCGCAGGGTGCTGTGATGGTGACAATCCCCATGGGATAGTCTCGGCGGTCCCCATGTATGCAAACCACCCCCACGGTACGTCCTGTGGCTTTTACTTCAACCCTTAGGGTTGATCGCACCAGGGTCACTAAGCTTCCGGAATCCAACAAGCCTGTAACCGGACATCCATTCACCTGTATTTGGCACAAGTGGGGCTCAGTCTCCGGGGAGACAAGGTCAGTGGTACACACCACCTGAGCATACATTGAACCCCGCCGGGTAACCCCACAATCCATGGGCTCCGTGGTGAGTGGACACTGGGCTTCCATATGTCCCACCCGCTGGCACCGCCAACATCTAATAGGGAAGGAAACCCCCTTGACGAGTTGTCGTTTAGGGTACATAGCCTTCCGGACCTCAGGGACGGCGGGCGCGGGCTCGGACTGGACGGTAGCTGTCTCCCGCACCGGTGTCAGCGGTGGGTCCTTGACTCTAGGCTTGGAGGGGCCGGACCGACGGGCGGTACGCAAAGTCTCAGTGTCCCGTATCAAGTCCTGCGTAGCCACATGCCGCTCCACCAGGCATACTAATTGGTCCAGGGTACTTGGGTCGCTCTGTCCTACCCACCGTTGAATGGTGACGGGTAAAGTGCGCACAAAGCGATCAACTACTACCCTTTCCACCATTTGCGCAGGGCTCAGAGTGTCAGGCTGCAACCACTTCTTTACCAGATGCAACAAGTCATAGGCCTGGGAGCGTACGGGTTTGGCTTCCTCATAGAACCACTGATTTACCCGCTGAGCCCCTACATAGGTATTCACCCCCAACCGAGCAAGTATTTCGGCTTTCAGGGTCGCATATTCTATGGCGTCCTCGGTACAGAGGTCCAGGTACGCTTTTTGGGGCTCCCCCGTCAGATAGGGCGACAATACCTCAGCCCACTGGGGGGTCGGCAGCTTTTCCCGCTCGGCCACCCGCTCAAACACCGCCAGGAACGCTTCCACATCATCCCCCGGGGTCATCTTTTGCAACGCTTGTCTCACCACTTTCCGGACGCTGCCGTCGTCACCCGGTTCCAGGGTTGTTGCTGCCGGTCCGGCACGGATCGACTTGGCCAGGAGAACCATCTGTTCTTGGTGCCTTTTTTCCTGCAATTGCAAGGATTGCTGCTGACGTTCCAACGACCGGAGCAGGTGTGCATTGGTCTGTTGCTGCTGTTCATTAGCCTGTTGTTGCTGTGCATTAGCCTGTTGTTGCTGTGCATTAGCCTGAGCCAGCTGCTTTAGTATGTCCTCCATGGCGTCACCGGGTTTGGGCTGTAGTATAGCCGCTCGAATCCAGGACATGTGCTACCGGGTCACCAGGGATGGATGCTACACCTCACCGGGCTGGCATGCCCGCCGTTCTCCACCATCTGTGAGGTAGCGTGGTCGGCTGCACGGCAGAAGACACGGGATCCAGGCACCAATGGTCACAGCACACGGTTTATTACACAAACCAAAAGTCCAACAACAATATACATGTGCTCCCCGGGCAGACACTCAGGGAGTTGTGTTCACTCCCTCACACTAAGGCCCCACGCCCATGTTCCTGTTTCCTTTTAACCCTCCTTTCAGCCTGCAGGGAAACAGCATAAACCCTGGAGTGGAGTTGCTTTCTATGCATGGAGTGAGCACAACCGGGGCGAGACGTACCGGCCGTCATAGATAACCCCGGTCACAGTCTCACAATATATACACACAACATTTTTGCTGGTAATAAAAATCATGGTTTATTTTGCTTTTTTTACATTTTATCCCCTTTTTGTAAGTGATACAGCTTTACAATTAGCAACATATAGTTATTTTGGCCAACATCTTGTAGTAATGTTCTTATCCTGGTCCTCATCTTTTAGTAGTGTCCCACATCCTGTTCCCCTTCTTGTAGCAATGTGCACCATCCTGCTCCCCATTCTGTAGTAATGTGCCTGCCTTTGTCCCCTTGTAGTAATGTGCTCATCCTTATTTCCATCCTGTAGTAATGTGCCCATCCTTGTCCCCAACCTGTAGTAATGTGTCCATCCATGTTCCCATCCTGTAGTAATGTGCCCATTCATGTCCCCATCTTGTAGTAATGTGCCTCTTCCTGGTCCTCATCCTATAATAATGTGCCCATCCTTGTCCCATTCTGTAGTAATGTCCCCATCCTTGTCCCCATCCTGGAGTAATGTTCCTTTCCTTGTCCCCTTCTTGTAATAATGTGCTCCATCCTTGTCCCCATCCTGTAGTAATGTCCCCATCCTGGTCCCCATCCTGTAGTAATGTGCCCATCCATGTCCCCATCTTGTAGTAATGTGCCCCTTCCCTGTCCCCATCCTGTAGTATTGTCCCCATCTTAGTCCTCATCCTGTACTAATGTGCCCATTCCTGTCCCATCCTGTAGTAATGTCCCCATCCTTGTCCCCATCCGGGAGTAATGTGCCTTTCCTTGTCCCCTTTTTGTAGTAACGTGCTCCATCCTTGTCCCCATAATGTAGTAATGTCCCCATCCTGTAGTAATATGCCCATCATTGCTTCCATCCTGAAGTAATATGACCGTCCTTGTCCCCATCCTGTAGTAATGTGTCCATCCTTGTCCCCATCCAGTAGTGATGTGTCTATCCTTGTCCCCATCCTGTAATAATGTGCCCATCATTGTGCCTATCCTGTAGTAATGTGCCCATACTTGTCCTCATCATGTAGTAATGAGCCCATCCTGGTCCTCATCCTGTAGTAATGTGCCTATCCTGGTCCTCATCCTGTAGTAATGTGCCCATCCTGGTCCTCATCCTGTAGTAATGTTCCCCCACTTGTCCCCAGCCTGTACTAATGAGCCCATCCTGGTCCTCTTCCTGTAGTAATGTGCCCATCCTGATCCCCATCCTGTAGTAATGTGCCCATCCTTATCCCATCCTGTAGTTTTGTGTCCCATCCTTGTCAACATCCTGTAATAATGTGTCCATCCTTATCCCCATCCTGTAGTAATGTGCCCCATCTTTGTGCCCCTGCTGTAGTAATGTGCCCCATCCTTGTCCCCATCCTGTGGTAATGTGTCCATCCTTGTGCCAATCCTGTAGTAATGTGCCCATGCAGATCCTCTTTTTGTAGCAATGTCCCATCCTGTTCCCTTGTTGTGCCATTCTTCACACACACACACACACACACACACACAAGGGAATGGCACATGATCCAAGGCACACCCCATCCTCTGTAAAACATGGTGGCGGCAACGTGATGGCATGGGCATGCATGGCTTTCAATAGCACTGGGTCACTTGTGTTTATTGATGACATAACAGCAGACAAGAGTAGCCGGATGAATTCTGAAGTGTACCGGGATATACTTTCAGCCCAGATTCAGCCAAATGCCGCAAAGTTGATCGGACGGCGCTTCATAGTACAGATGGACAATGACCCCAAGCATACAGCCAAAGCTACCCAGGAGTTCATGAGTGCAAAAAAGTGGAACATTCTGCAATGGCCAAGTCAATCACCAGATCTTAACCCATTTGAGCATGCATTTCACTTGCTCAAATCCAGACTTAAGACGGAAAGACCCACAAACAAGCAAGACCTGAAGGCTGCGGCTGTAAAGGCCTGGCAAAGCATTAAGAAGGAGGAAACCCAGCGTTTGGTGATGTCCATGGGTTCCAGACTTAAGGCAGTGATTGCCTCCAAAGGATTCGCAACAAAATATTGAAAATAAAAATATTTTGTTTAGGTTTGGTTTATTTGTCCAATTACTTTTGACCTCCTAAAATGTGGAGTGTTTGTAAAGAAATGTGTACAATTCCTACAATTTCTATCAGATATTTTTGTTCAAACCTTCAAATTAAACGTTACAATCTGCACTTGAATTCTGTTGTAGAGGTTTCATTTCAAATCCAATGTGGTGGCATGCAGAGCCCAACTCGCGAAAATTGTGTCACTGTCCAAATATTTCTGGACCTAACTGTATATATATACAGTATATACACACCTTGACCTGTGCAGCCTCAGCAGGAAACACACATAAACACTCAAAACTTTCTTCTCACCTGTCCTCCGTTGCCTGAGCATCCTCTTTCCTCTTTGCTTCATTCGGCCCGCAGGCACGTAGACTCGGTAACTATCGCTGCCACTATCAGAGCTTCAGCTGACATTCAGATGAACTTTTTGCCGCTGTGCAAAGTCAACTTCTCTATAGCAGGTGCTGGCAACTAAGGTCATACGCGTCAGTTGCTTGCCTCTGATTGGCCGGCAGCAAAATTGAGTTGTGCAAAGAGAACTTGACTCTGTAGTGCTGGCAAAACATTCATCTAAAATAAAGCTCTGGGGGCTACAGCCCCTCACCAGTCTTAATCGTTACTGGGTCCACGGGCCTGCGGGCCCCAAGAAGCAGCTTGACGGGCTGCATGTGGCCCACGGGCCTTGTGTTTAAGACCTCTGGAATAGGGCAAGGGCGGATATACCATTGGTGGAACATGTGCATCTGCACAGGAGTTAAGGGGGGACACTTCCCCCTCCAAAATAGATGGAATTGTACATTATGATGAGCTGCAAAGGGCCCATCTGTTGTTCTTGCACTTGTGACCTTTTTTTCTGTGTTTTTACTGGTCTGCAGTCTGTAGAGGTCTCAGCCCATAAAATAGTTCATTAGATTTGCATAGAATCAATTTTATTCAAATCAGGTTTCCCTTTCTGATTTGACTAAAACTGCTGAATTGGAATTTCAGCAGATCAACACATCCTTAGCTTATGAAGTCATTTCCAACAGAATTAAAGAAGCATGGTATATCACATGGCACGTCTTAAATGGAATTTGTCGGCAGGTTTTTGCTACTTCATCTGAGAACAGCATGATGTAGGCAAAAAGGCTCTGATTCCAAGAATGTATCACTTGGATTACTGGCTGTAGCCGTTCTGACAAAATCAAAGATTTTAGATTTAGCATGTAGCAGAGTCCATTTAGCGGCCCCTACCCATAGCAAACCTTCAGTGTACATTTCCATAGGCTGAAGCTTTTTCTTGTTATTACACTTCACTTCTCTAAAGATTTTCAATTGGATTAGCGTCAGGATACAGGATTGAGATCGGGACTTATTTACAAACTTAAATCACACATTCCTGTTTCAGTCTCCAGCAGAATCTACATTCCATTTTAATTTTCTAACCTCTGAGTACAACTGTATGATTTGCTCTTTGCATCATTCGCTAAACCATTAAAGGCCTAAAACACACTTCCGCAAAAAAAACGTACGTGTGTTACGGTCCGTTTTTCGGGTCCGTGTTCCGTTTTTAGGGGGGTTTCTCCGGTACGTATGGCATCCGTGTGATGGCATATGCGAGCCATGTGTGCGTGTGGAATGTCTGTATTGACATAAAATACGTACGTGTGCAGTCCGTGTGCCGTCCGTTTTTTCAGATCCGTATTTTCACACAAATAACCTTGTTGGCCCATCATAATGTGCTCCTGGTGTGTTAAATTGGTCAATTAACTACCCAATTTGGTTAGTTTGCTTAAAAAACCTTTAAAAACATGGCTTCTGAGCTCATTATCACATTATACACACTCCAAAATGTCTCTCTCCAATGAACAGAGAGTCCTCAGTGGTTGATACCTTTTAATGGCTAACTGAAAAGATGGCAATAATTGCAAGCTTTCGAGACTACTCAGGTCTCTTCATCAGGCATGGTATAACACAAAATCTGAAGAGTCACGTATTTATACACAACAGGACTTAGAATAGTGCAGTAAAAAAAAAAAAAAAAAAAAAAAAAAAGAACAAGTTATATGAAACAGAACTATCTCTATGGCAGGGGGCAAACTGTTGTGGGGCCATAAATACTGCTGCAGTTCAGTGTGAAAGTTTTATTGTCCTTTGATAAGGGTCTGGTCCAGGGCTGTGACACGCTCGGATGGTCAGAGGAGCACATCTTTTAACTGATGTAAAAAGACATGAATCCATGAGACACATTCATTCCTTCTCTGAATGTGTCAAAGGTCATCATAAGTTTGTACTCCCATAGTCTCCTGTCTCTCTGGGACTTGAAGTTTCCTTTCAATACCAGCAATTTCATGTCCATGATGCTGTGGTCTGGGTTACAAAAATGTTTGGCCACAGGTAGATCCATCCTTTTTTCTCTAATTGTGTGGCGGTGAGAATTCATCCTTGTCCTGAGCTGTTGTCCTGTCTCCCCTACATACAGACCCCCAGTTGGACATTTGGTACATATAATTAAGTACACCACATTGGTTGTGGTGCAGCTGAACGTACCTGGGATCTTGTAGTCCTGATGTGATCTGGGAATCTTTATCTTGTCCGTTGTCAATATTAATGGACAGGTCTTGCATTTTTTCTGGTTGCAGGGAAATGTTCCTGTTGGTGTTGGAGAGGACAGGGAGCTTCTGACAATGATGCTTCTTAGATTTGGGGGCTGTCTAAAACACAGAAGTGGGGGGTCTGGAAAAATAGATTTTAACCGGGCATCTTTTTGCAGTAATGGTTGTAGTTTCCGTGCAGCTCCTCTAAACACCTCCAGATGTGGATTGTAGGTGACTACAAGAGGGACCCGGTTGTTCTCTTCTTTGGTTTTATAATGTAGAAGATGGTTTCTTGATATTCTGGTGGCTCTTATAATCTGGTTTTCAATTGTTCTTGGGTGGTAGCCTTGATTCAAAAAGGTTTTTCTGAGGCCCTCAAGGTGATTGTCTCTATCTGTACTGTTGGAACATATCCGATTGTACCTGATAGCCTGGCTGTATACAATAGAGTTTTTTATGTGTTTTGGATGAAAACTGTCCCATTTCAGGTATGTTGGACGGTCAATTGGCTTCTTGTACAGGGATGTCTGTATTTCATTGTTCCGTAGTTTAATGATGGTGTCCAAGAAGTTGATTTCCGTGCAGGAGTAGTTGAGTGTTAGGTTGATGGTGGGATGAAACTGATTAAATTGTTCATGGAAGGTCTTCAGCTGCTCCTCAGACTCTGTCCAGATGATTAAAATATCATCAATGTAACGGTAGTAGGCCAGAGGCCTGATAGGACAAGAGGATAAAAAGTCACTCTCAAGCTTGGCCATGAAAAGATTTGCATATTGTGGTGCCATTTTGCTTCCCATTGCAGTCCCAGTCTCCTGTAGATATATGTCATTGTCAAATTCAAAGTAATTATGGGTGAGGATAAATTTTGTAAGCTTCACCACAGAATTGGCATCAGTTCCTGTATTTTCCAGGAAAATTTTGCAAGCATTTATGGAACTAAAGACACTTCTGAAGAAACGCGCACAACTGATATGGAACTAAAGACACTTCTGAAGAAACGCGCACAACTGACTTGCAAAATTTTCCTGGAAAATACAGGAACTGATGCCAATTCTGTGGTGAAGCTTACAAAATTTATCCTCACCCATAATTACTTTGAATTTGACAATGACATATATCTACAGGAGACTGGGACTGCAATGGGAAGCAAAATGGCACCACAATATGCAAATCTTTTCATGGCCAAGCTTGAGAGTGACTTTTTATCCTCTTGTCCTATCAGGCCTCTGGCCTACTACCGTTACATTGATGATATTTTAATCATCTGGACAGAGTCTGAGGAGCAGCTGAAGACCTTCCATGAACAATTTAATCAGTTTCATCCCACCATCAACCTAACACTCAACTACTCCTGCACGGAAATCAACTTCTTGGACACCATCATTAAACTACGGAACAATGAAATACAGACATCCCTGTACAAGAAGCCAATTGACCGTCCAACATACCTGAAATGGGACAGTTTTCATCCAAAACACATAAAAAACTCTATTGTATACAGCCAGGCTATCAGGTACAATCGGATATGTTCCAACAGTACAGATAGAGACAATCACCTTGAGGGCCTCAGAAAAACCTTTTTGAATCAAGGCTACCACCCAAGAACAATTGAAAACCAGATTATAAGAGCCACCAGAATATCAAGAAACCATCTTCTACATTATAAAACCAAAGAAGAGAACAACCGGGTCCCTCTTGTAGTCACCTACAATCCACATCTGGAGGTGTTTAGAGGAGCTGCACGGAAACTACAACCATTACTGCAAAAAGATGCCCGGTTAAAATCTATTTTTCCAGACCCCCCACTTCTGTGTTTTAGACAGCCCCCAAATCTAAGAAGCATCATTGTCAGAAGCTCCCTGTCCTCTCCAACACCAACAGGAACATTTCCCTGCAACCAGAAAAAATGCAAGACCTGTCCATTAATATTGACAACGGACAAGATAAAGATTCCCAGATCACATCAGGACTACAAGATCCCAGGTACGTTCAGCTGCACCACAACCAATGTGGTGTACTTAATTATATGTACCAAATGTCCAACTGGGGGTCTGTATGTAGGGGAGACAGGACAACAGCTCAGGACAAGGATGAATTCTCACCGCCACACAATTAGAGAAAAAAGGATGGATCTACCTGTGGCCAAACATTTTTGTAACCCAGACCACAGCATCATGGACATGAAATTGCTGGTATTGAAAGGAAACTTCAAGTCCCAGAGAGACAGGAGACTATGGGAGTACAAACTTATGATGACCTTTGACACATTCAGAGAAGGAATGAATGTGTCTCATGGATTCATGTCTTTTTACATCAGTTAAAAGATGTGCTCCTCTGACCATCCGAGCGTGTCACAGCCCTGGACCAGACCCTTATCAAAGGACAATAAAACTTTCACACTGAACTGCAGCAGTATTTATGGCCCCACAACAGTTTGCCCCCTGCCATAGAGATAGTTCTGTTTCATATAACTTGTTCTTTTTTTTTTTTTTTTTTTTTTTTTTTTTTTTTTTTTTACTGCACTATTCTAAGTCCTGTTGTGTATAAATACGTGACTCTTCAGATTTTGTGTTATACCATGCCTGATGAAGAGACCTGAGTAGTCTCGAAAGCTTGCAATTATTACCATCTTTTCAGTTAGCCATTAAAAGGTATCAACCACTGAGGACTCTCTGTTCTTTTAAACAATTTTTTTATCTCTACTGGCTAACACGGTACAAAGATATATTTTACTTGTCTCTCCAATGAAGCAACCATGTATTTGCTCTGGTTGATATCTAGGAGATTTGGGATGAGGCGACCTATGATTGAAGAACAGCCACCACTGGAGAAAATGATGTGGATTCACCCCCCTGTGAAGCTCAGGAAAACACATGGGCATTTTAATATTCTCTTTGGCGAAATGCGGAAATTTGCACCAAAATTCCAAGCCTACTGCTATCTCACCCTGAATTCATTTGACAACATCCTTGGCCTTGTGTACCATCGCTTGAAGCATCAGGACACCTCTATGCGCCTCAGCATCTCCCCTGAGGAACGACTGTTGGTGACTTTACGGTAGGTGTTGTCATGTATACTCATGCTTTATCTGTTATTTTGAAATACATGTTAAATCTCAAAGGCATCATTTTGTAGAAATTATGTAATTTTAAATTTAGGTATTTGTTGAAAATTTATATAGATCACATAACCTCATTGTAATCTTAAAATATGATCTGAGTGCTCACATCTACCATTCTAACTCTACCAAAATTAAAGAAACAAGAGTCATAAATCAAACAATTTTGTTTATTAAACAGAAAAGTAATCATTTTTCCAATATGGAAAGTAAATATCAACACATATGTTTTTCCAACAAAAGCAATAAAATAATAGTCATACACAGTATCTCGCCAGTCATTGGATGACACAAATATTTGTTTTGAAAATCAACTTTCATGAATAGTCAAAGTAATGTCATGTTTTTATTCTATTTCAGTTACCTTGCAACTGGGCAATCCATCAGCAGTCTACATTTCGAATTCTTATTGGGAAGGTCTACAATTGGCAAGATTATCCTGCATACCTGCACTGTGCTATGGGAGACCCTTAGGCATCATGTCATGCAGCTGCCTTCAACACAGGAATGGATGCACATTGCAGATGAATTTTTGGAGAAAACAGCTTTTCCTAATTGTATTGGCGCCATTGACAGAAAACACATTAGAGTGAAGAAACCACCTAACTCTACATCAAGATATTTTAATTATCATAAGTTTTTTTCTGTAGTTATTTTGGCCATGGTAGATACAAACTACTGCTTTTTATTGCTGATATTGGGGCCTATGGCAGTGCCTCAGATGCACGCATTTTCAGAAGCTCACGTTTAGCAAGACGATTAATGTGTGATAGTTTAAGTTTGCCTGCACCAAGACCATTGCCTGGTAATAATGGCCCTATTGTTCTTTTTGTCATGGTTGCAGATCAGGGGTTTGCATTGTCTAGGCATTTGATGCGTCCATATCCCAGAAAGGGGCTGGACAGATCAAAAGCCCTATTTAATAGCAAATTGGCCAGAGCACGTTGCTATGTTGAACGTGCCTTTGGCATTTTGGCCTCAAGATGGCGCATTTATCAAACCACCATCCAACTCCAACCAACCACCGTCAAGGCTGTCATTAAAGCTACACTAGTGTTACATAATTACTGTAGATTGCATGAAAGCAATGACGAAGACATTGAGGAATTGCCAGCTTTAAATGCACCATTGTAGAGAATGGTAGTGTTAGAACCAATGTGTCCACTTCTGGTCTACAAGTGAGGAATCAGTTTAAAGATTATTTTAGTTTAAATCGCCATAGTCATGTATAAATTTGACATTGTTATAGTTTTTTATCCCTTGGTTACATAATCACAAACACATATGTAATACAAAAGAGAAAATGACCATACATAGGTAGAACTTGTGGGTTATTTTGTTGGTTGGTTGTGTTTGTGGTCCCAATAAGCTATTCTGATTTAACTTTATTGCTATAAAATCAGGAATTTTTGTTTTGCAAGTAACAGTACTACTGAATGTACATGACTAATAAAAATATGGCACATTGGATTTGAAAAAATTAGTCCAGATTTTTTTATTGAACTTATGTATGTCTGTTATCTTTTGCAAAACACCCTGTATTCTATTATTTTTTTTCAAGAATTTTGTCAGGGACATTAGCCCATACAAAACACCATACTTTAATATGCAATAATGTCACACAAACATTATTTGTTTGACACTATTGGAATACAAGTATGGGACCAGACCATATGCAGATACTGCATAGTGGCTGGATTGTTAATAATAAAGGTGTCTGAATGTTAGTGTAGTAGTTTATGTGCATGCATTTTTTCCCTAAACCCAGTTTTTTCTAATGGATGGTCCAAACAACATGTCCAGAGCAAGGCAACATTCTAAGAGGCAGGTAATGTTTTGGAAGTGATAGAGTAATTTCTATTGAATCTTTGGAAAGGAAAACACAAATATGACCCCATGCATATAGAGTAAGTAATGTGTTACATTTTGAAATGTTTTCCGACCAGCAATACCCTAGAAAACATACCAAAATGTAAAATAATACATACAATATCACATTATGATTCAACTAAATCCTCTAGGCTAGTGATGCTTTCCTGTGTAGGCTCCATTGCATTGACATCTACAGAATATGTTTGCTGCATAACGGTAGATGTTGTAGTGAGTGCCTGATCAGTGTTTCCACTAGTAACAGTTGTTGTACTTGGAACAAATAATGATGCAGTTGTTTGAGCAGATGGAAGACCAAGTGTAGGTGGTACATATTGATGTGTTGGAAGAGGCTGAGTATGTGTGTATGTGAAGTTAGTTGGGTAAGTCTGATGTTGAAAGTACTGGTTTAGGGATTATTAGGAACATGGTAGGATGTTGGTTGTTGAAACATTTGAGGTAGTCTATGAACATTACTAACAATACTAGGATAGTTAAAAAAAGGTTTGCATTGGTGTCTGTTGGGGTACATGTGGGACAAATGATGGCTGTTGAGATGGCCTTTGTGTCATTAATGTACCTGTTTGGTGTGGGACAATTGTTGGCCTAATTTGTACATCAGTTCCCATAGAAGAAGATGGACACTGTATATGTGTTTGTTGCACTACAGGATTTAGTTGAAAATTAGAGTAATGTTCATCAGTTTGGGTTTCCGCAGTTTGTTGAGTTGTGTTTGTGTGTGGGCCACGTGGATTAGCTCTCCATTGCTCTATCACTATAAAACAATATATGGGTTCTGGCTCACGTTGGGTAGCAGATATTAGTGTTATTAAGGACGCCCTCAATCTGTCCTGCCTATCAGGTACAACCAATGCAAGAGAGGGAGAAAGGGAGCGGCAAAATCTCTCTCCATCACTCTCTGGTATCAGTGAATTCATCATGTGTATTATTCTGGTATCAATGATATCTGGCAGGGAACGTAAATCTTCATAACGCCTATGTCTGGGACCACGGATAGATTGTGCTACTGTGCGCATGGTATTAGTTGTTATTCTTGGCTGTGTGCCTGCATGTTGCTGTGGACTACTCTCTGCAAGAACTGGTGAAGGGCCACTTTGTTGCCCTGTAGACTGGCCTGGAATTACATTAGTGGATTGACTTGTTCCCAAACCCAAATCAGAGGACATTTCTTCTGCGTCTGGCTGGCTGGTGTTGGGGATTGTTGGAGGTTGATATGAGGTAGGCTCCATCTCGGAAGCAGAGGTCGCTGTTAATACTGCTGACTGGGCTTCCTCACCATCTTCTAGATTATCCTCTGTACTTTGAAGAAAGAAAAAAAAATAAAAATTAATGTGTGCATTTAAAAAAAAAAACGCCATGTGATGTAATGGTTTAAACTTACTTTGGTACTTCCATAATGGGCATGAGGAAGCTGAGTCTTTCATAATGGACATATTTTTTCTTTTTGGCTGCGGAAGCTGTGGTGGCCACAGGGTTATCCTCTCTGCGGAACTGATCACGGGCTGAGTGCCATCGCCGTTTAACAAGATCCACTGTTTAAAAACAAAAAATTGTAAAATAAGGTCAAAAATTATAACAATTGAACAATAAAAAAATAAAACATTATTCTTGTATTGCAGCAATTTAAATAAATTGGAACACATCCATGTGTATGAAAACAACAACCCATAACACTCATATAGTGACATAATAACACAATAAGCATGAGAAAGAACACAAGTTCTCCAGTAAAAATATTAAACCACTGTATAATCATTTATCTCCTTTTTTACTTACAAAAATAAAAAAAAACCTTCAGTAAGCCATGAGAAACAAAATGTCTATAAACCCATGAAGTGCCATATGTTCCACAAAGATTTCCCATTACACTCTACACATTACTGTTACCATTCCAGACATGGTGACACCAAGGGACATGCATAATAAACCAAACATCAAAATACAACTCAAAATGTATAGACACAGCACATTTACAATAGAAATAGCACAAAACTGAAAACAAAAATATATTTCAAACATGTTTAATTGTTGCTTAACCACCCTGAATTGCCTTTTGTACATGCATAAAATGCTTTGCAGGCCACATATACACGCTGACATTACTAGAAAACTGCAATGAATAGTTCAAAAGGCCAAAAAACTACACTCTCCTGTTTGTGAGTCTCCAGTGTAGCTCAAAATGAGTCAGGCCCATTAATACATGCCAAACAAACTATACAAATATGTTTCTAATCTGCCTACAGAATGTGCACATGTAGGTAAAGACAGAAGCAATGCAAATATCTGTACTCACCATATCTATTTTTCCTTCCAGGGGTACATTGAGACCATCCCTTCCTAGGGTAGACTAGCTCTGCCACAGACATCCATGCTCGTTCCACCATTAACCTGTCATGGTAGCCATCAACACGTGTGTCCCACAGCTCTGGATGCCTCTCTACTTCTCCAATCAGCCTCTCTGTATCGATTCTGGGCGCCATGCTCAGTACCTGTGGTGTTCTCTGTGCTCAAAGTTCCCCTGCAGTGAGAGGACAGGTGCCCAGCTGCTGTCTGGCGTGCAAATGAGACAGGAAATGTATGTTTGGCGCCAGAATTAATGGCCATCAATTGACCTGATAGATTGGTAACAAGTGTTTCAGATTTTGTGATGAAAAACGGACACGGACGATACGTGCTGAACACGGACATACTCCGTGTGCGGTCCGTGCAGGCACGGACCCATAGACTAAAGCGGGTGTTACGGGGGGCTGTCTGATAATAACCGAAAGGAGTATCAGACAGTCAGGGTCCACCGTGCAAAGACTTTGCTGCAGACTATGGCAGAGTGCAATACCTCTGTTATCTCACAGAAGGATATAATAAGTAAGTAAAGCAATTCCTCTCTTACTTGGAGGGTGTGTGGAATGATCTCTGTTAATAATCACAGAGACAAAGGCAATGTGTGCGAAATGGCACCTACCTAGGTCCGCTCTTCTAGTGGTGCAAAAGAGACGAACAGCAGCGTAAGCCGCACAAAGCTCCTACCTGCGTTCGCTCCACTAGTGTGTGAGGACACGAACCACTAGATATGGCACCTGCCTAGGTCCGCTTTTCTAGTGGTGCAAAAGAGACGAACAGCAGCGTAAGCCGCACAAAGCTCCTACCTCTGTTCGCTCCCCTAGTGTGCGAGGATACGAACAACTGCCAGACGCAGTATAAGGAACGTTACCCTAGCGGCAACGTCCACCTACGAGTAGAATCACAAGGCCCAGCCAGACCATGTGCCTCAGGCACCTGCCTATGTCCGCTCCCCTAAGAGGTAAGGATACGGACAGCAGGCGAAGCTGTAAGGTATAAGAACGCTACCCTGCCGGTAGCGCTCACCTAGCATAGACAGAGGAATGCCTAGAGGAACGCGCACAGAGCGTCTACTCATATGCATGAACCAAGAGGACTGAGCCTCATGCGGCGTGTGTCAGGGTCTAATATAGACTCTGTGCCTCATCCAAGATCGAGGACACCAGAGCCAATCCGCTGCCAGAACGACAGGAGTGACATCATGCTGGCCAATCACCGAGCAAGACGTCACAAGCACATGACCAGCGACCAATCGGCATAGAAGGTGTCAGAGACATGTGACCTCGTGTCAGCGATGATGTCACCCGCACATGTGCAATGGCTCCAAGATTGGACTTAGTCTCCGGCGCTCGCACATGTGCAGTAGCAAGAAATCTGGACTTAGTCTCCAGCGCTCGCACATGTGCAGTAGCAAGAAATCTGGACTTAGTCTCCAGCGCTCGCACATGTGCAGTAGCAAGAAATCTGGACATAGTCTCCAGTGCTCGCAGCAACCGTAACAGTACCTCCCCCTCAAGGGCCCCCCTCCCGGCGACGCAGGTAATCGGCAACTAAGTCGGGAGCATGGACAGCCTCCTCAGGCTCCCAAGAGCGATGTTCCGGGCCATAGCCCTCCCAATCTATTAAGAAGAACCTGCGGCCTCTAACCATCTTAGAACCAACTATGGCTCGTACCTCATAGCTAGAGCGAGAGGAATCAGAGGCAGGAGAGTGCACTTCACGAGCGTGAGGTAAAATAGCCGGCTTTAGCAGTGAGACATGGAATTTGTCATGAATCCTAAGATGGACAGGTAACTTCAATTGATAGACTACAGGATTTACCTGTCGAAGAACCTCATAAGGACCCAGGAAGCGAGGAGCAAATTTGACAGAGCTCACTCTAAGTCTCACGTGTTTTGCAGAGAGCCACACAAAGTCCCCTGGAGAAAAGACAGGAGCCGGGCGACGAAACCGATCGGACACCGTCTTCATACGGTCCTTAGCTGCTTGGATCGACTCTTGAGTCCGATCCCAAACCTCTCTGGCATTAGTTGCCCAGTCGGCCACAAGAGGAGGAGGTGCAGCAGCGGGAAACGGTACCGGTACCCTAGGGTGTTGCCCATTATTGAGTACGAACGGTGTCTGCCCAGTGGCCTCAGCCAGCGAATTGTTAAGGGCAAATTCTGCCCAGGGTAGGAGGGAGGACCAGTTATCGTGGTTCTCAGCAACAAAGTGTCGAAGGTATATAATCATAGATTGATTGGTACGTTCAACCAAACCATTAGTCTCCGGATGGTATGCCGAAGAGAGATTCAACTCAATTTGCAGAAGGCTACAAAGATCTCGCCAGAAACGGGAAGTAAATTGCGGGCCTCTATCACAAATGATACGATCTGGCATCCCGTGAAGCCTAAAGACATGCTTGAGGAATAGTTTGGCTAGTACCCTGGAAGATGGGATTCTCGATAACGGTACGAGATGAACCATCCGGGAGAAATGGTCCGTAATGACCCACACAAATCTATGTCCCTGTGAACATGGAAGATCACCCACAAAGTCCATGCCTACCAACTCCCATGGTCTATCTGGCACTGGTAAAGGATGCAAGAGCCCAGCCGGTCTCTGCCGTAATGGACGGTTGCGAGCACACGAGTAGCAGGAACCGACATATCTCTTGACGTGGCTGGCTAAGTGTGGCCACCAATACCACCTCTCCAGTAACTCTCGTGTCCGCCTAATACCAAAATGCCCACCCACCTTTGAGGTGTGGGCCCATGACAGTATATCATTCTGTCGATCAGGCGGAACAAAGGTCTTGCCCGGTGGGATTTGGTCTAACGTCACAGGGGAGAGCGTATGAAAAACCCTGGAGGGAAGGATAAGACGAGGTTCGTCAATCTCTTCCTGGGTAGAAAGCATAGAGCGAGACAGGGCGTCTGCCTTGATATTCTTACTCCCAGACAAATAGTTGATGGAGAAGTGAAAGCGGGAGAAAAACAAGGACCAGCGGGCTTGGCGAGGATTCAGACGCTGAGCGGTTTGTAAGTACGTCAGATTCTTATGGTCTGTATAGACCTGGAAAGGATGTTTCGCTCCTTCCAGCAAGTGACGCCACTCCTCCAAGGCTAATCTCAAGGCGAGCAGTTCCCTATCCCCAATGGTATAGTTTCTCTCTGCCGGTGAAAAGGTTTTAGCAAAGAAGAAACACGGCCTTTTTCTACCTGCACCGTTCTTTTGATACAAGACCGCACCAGCACCCACTGAAGAGGCATCAACCTCTAAGAGGAAGGGCTTACTCTCATCGGGTCTTTGAAGAACGGGAGCAGTTGAAAAGTGTCTTTTTACTGCCTCAAAAGCCTGAGATGTCTCAGTAGACCAGGCTTTGGGATTAGCACCTTTCTTAGTCAAGGCCACCAAAGGGGCCACCAAAGTAGAAAAATGGGGTATGAACTGCCTGTAATAATTTATGAATCCTAAGAAGCGTTGCACCGCCTTCAAGGAATGAGGTTCGGACCATTGCAGGACAGCAGAGAGCTTCGCAGGATCCATAGCCAGACCCTCTTGTGAGATAATGTAACCCAAAAAAGGCAATGAGGACTGCTCGAATACACATTTCTCGAGTTTAGCAAACAATGAGTGCTCCCTTAAACGGGAAAGGACACGAACGACATCCTGACGATGAGTCTCCAGATCAGGAGAAAAAATCAGGATGTCGTCCAGATACACCACTACTGAGGATAACAGTAAATCCCTGAACACATCGTTTACGAAGTCCTGAAATACTGCGGGTGCATTACATAACCCAAAAGGCATGACGAGGTATTCATAGTGACCGTCTCGGGTGTTAAAAGCGGTCTTCCATTCGTCACCCTTTCGAATTCGTACCAAGTTATACGCACCCCGCAGATCCAACTTCGTAGAAACTTGAGCTCCTCTCAGTCTGTCAAAGAGCTCCGAAATTAAAGGTAATGGGTATTTGTTCTTTATTGTGATTGCGTTGAGACCCCTGTAATCTATGCAGGGACGCAAATCACCCTCTTTCTTCCGAACAAAGAAAAACCCAGCTCCCGCGGGAGAGACAGACTTACGAATGAACCCCTTCTCTAAGCTCTCTCTTATATAGATCGACATGGCCTCCGACTCAGGTATCGACAGGGGGTAAACCCTGCCTTTAGGTGGAACCGAACCTGGGATAAGGTCTATGGCACAGTCATACGGCCTATGGGGTGGAAGAACCTCAGCACCCTGTTTGGAGAACACGTCAGCGAAATCCAAATAGGGTGTAGGTATGGGAGAGAGATAAGTTGATGCAACCGCAACGACCTTAGGTGGTAAGGGAAGACATCGGGACTGACATTTCGAACCCCAACTAATAATGCTGTGAGACTCCCAGTCAATGTGAGGAGCATGAGTCCGAAGCCATGGAAGACCCAGAAGGACGTCGTCTATACCCTCAGGCAAAACAAGAAAAGAAATCTCCTCTATGTGACCCTGAGACAGGGAAAGGCGCAAGGGAACTGTCCTCAATGTAATGGAGTCAGACAACATAGTTCCATTAACAACACGGACAGGAATAGGCGCCTCTAACATGATAGAGGGAATATTGTGTCCCTTTACAAATCCTGAGGACACAAAAATCCCGTCAGCTCCGGAATCCACAAAAGCCATAATAGGCCATGTATTCTCAGATAACGAGAGCTGACCTGGGATACAACACTTAGAGGGTGCAGAAGACGTCTCTAGTAACCCCCCTCTAATGGTTACTAGGCCAGGGAGTTTCCCTGACGATTAGGACACTTGTTGGCATAGTGCCCAGCCTGACGACATACGTAACATATAGGAGGACCAGACTTGCGTAGTCTGGAGAACGTATGACCTAACTCCATAGGAGTGGGAGATGTTTCAGATGCTGAGGAAGATGGTAGTGGACCCTCAACAACTGGAATAGCCCGATGCTTAGGGCGTGAGGAAGAGACCTCGAGTCTACGTTCCTTATGGCGTACATCGATCCTCGTTGCTATTGTGATCAAGTCCTCCAGAGAAGCAGGGACCTCACGAGTAGCAAGGGCATCCTTGACATAGCCTGCCAACCCTCTCCAGAAGATAGGAATCAACACCTTCTCTGGCCAATCTAGTTCTGCCACCAGAGTTCTAAAAGCAATGGCATAAGAACTAGTGGATAACGAGCCCTGAGATAGATCTAACAGTCTCAGGGCCGCATCATGGGTAACCTGCGGACCCATGAATACCGCCTTAAGAGCATCAAGAAAGTCTTGATGTCTCAGAGTAACCACATCAGAGCGCTCCCATAGGGGAGTCGCCCATTCTAAGGCTTTGTCCTGGAGTAAGGAGATGATAAAGCCTACTCTGGACCTCTCCGTAGAGAAGCGAGAAGAGTTGACCTCTAGGTGTATCTGACACTGACTAATGAAACCACGACATGATCTGGCATCGCCAGAATATCTGTTTGGCAGAGCAAGTCGAGGATCATGTGCAGATGTCACCATGGTCTGAGGTTTATCCTCTATACTCTTGAGCCGTGACTCAAGTACTTGTATGTAACGGTGTAACTGCTGATATTCTGCCATAACTGCCAGACCCTTGGCTCAGTCCTAATGTTACGGGGGGCTGTCTGATAATAACCGAAAGGAGTATCAGACAGTCAGGGTCCACCGTGCAAAGACGTTGCTGCAGACTATGGCAGAGTGCAATACCTCTGTTATCTCACAGAAGGATATAATAAGTAAGTAAAGCAATTCCTCCCTTACTTGGAGGGTGTGTGGAATGATCTCTGTTAATAATCACAGAGACAAAGGCAATGTGTGCGAAATGGCACCTACCTAGGTCCGCTCTTCTAGTGGTGCAAAAGAGACGAACAGCAGCGTAAGCCGCACAAAGCTCCTACCTGCGTTCGCTCCACTAGTGTGTGAGGACACGAACCACTAGATATGGCACCTGCCTAGGTCCGCTCTTCTAGTGGTGCAAAAGAGACGAACAGCAGCGTAAGCCGCACAAAGCTCCTACCTCTGTTCGCTCCCCTAGTGTGCGAGGATACGAACAACTGCCAGACGCAGTATAAGGAACGTTACCCTAGCGGCAACGTCCACCTACGAGTAGAATCACAAGGCCCAGCCAGACCATGTGCCTCAGGCACCTGCCTATGTCCGCTCCCCTAAGAGGTAAGGATACGGACAGCAGCCGAAGCTGTAAGGTATAAGAACGCTACCCTGCCGGTAGCGCTCACCTAGCATAGACAGAGGAATGCCTAGAGGAACGCGCACAGAGCGTCTACTCATATGCATGAACCAAGAGGACTGAGCCCCATGCGGCGTGTGTCAGGGTCTTATATAGACTCTTTGCCTCATCCAAGATCGAGGACACCAGAGCCAATCCGCTGCCAGAACGACAGGAGTGACATCATGCTGGCCTATCACCGAGCAAGACGTCACAAGCACATGACCAGCGACCAATCGGCATAGAAGGTGTCAGAGACATGTGACCTCGTGTCAGCGATGATGTCACCCGCACATGTGCAATGGCTCCAAGATTGGACTTAGTCTCCGGCGCTCGCACATGTGCAGTAGCAAGAAATCTGGACTTAGTCTCCAGCGCTCGCACATGTGCAGTAGCAAGAAATCTGGACTTAGTCTCCAGCGCTCGCACATGTGCAGTAGCAAGAAATTTGGACTTAGTCTCCAGCGCTCGCACATGTGCAGTAGCAAGAAATCTGGACATAGTCTCCAGTGCTCGCAGCAACCGTAACAGCGGGTCCGTGCCTGCGTGTTGCCGGCCAAAAACGGAAAAGCGCACACACGTTCTTACCACACGGACACACGTTCCGTGTGATTTTACGTGTGTGTGCCATCTACCATTGAATAACATGGGTCTCCGTGTCTCCGTGTCTCCGGTACGTGCAAATACGTACCGCACACGTACAAAAAAAACGGATGTATGTTGCGGGTCAAAGGCAATTTTTAGATTTAGCAATTCTGCAGAGATGAAAAAACTGCCCCTGCATAAACCAGGCTCTCTATAGACATTGTATACTGACCGTGAGGTGCCGCTCAGAGAAGGGGGTGTGTCGGACTTCCGTGCACATGACAATGTAGTCTGTGCAATGATAAGTCCAGCCTGTGTCCTGCTGCTTAAACAAACATTACAGGAAAACAGCAGTTAAGACCTTGACAAAACAGGCATCCCTGAATTCTGTTTAACCTTTGCAGCATGCTGTCATCAGATTACAAAGCAAAAACCTACTACAGATTTCCTTTTATTTCTGTGCATAAACCTTCATGAGACATAAGGCCCAGCAAAAGGAAAATATTAGAGATAAAAACTAATTGTCACTGACCTTTAGAGATCGTTTCACTATAAAAAAAAAACCATATCATTACTAATGCCAAAGCGGCAAAATATAAATACCACTTGCAGTGCTATTGCTTATTAAGTGCTGTTGGTAGGCACTAGGCAGTAATGATATCCCTTAAAGAGGTTTCCCTATAGGTTTTACCTATCTGTGAAATCAGTCATCAATATTAGCAGTAACAGAAGATCACTGGGTATGCCGGATGTTGGACTGTCACTATTCTGAAATCGATGACCAATCTCAAGGGTAGATCATCAATATCTTGTAGTGGATAATCCCATTAAAGAAAACACGCTTCTTTGCTGCCAATTAGGATCAATTTTAAAGGGAATTTGTCAGCAGGTTTTTGCTATGCAATCTGAAGACAATATAAAATTGGGTCTGAAACACAGATTTCAGTGATTTGTCATTTATTGAGCTATGTGCTGCTGCTTACTTACATTGATGGCTTTATCACTAGGGAATTATCATTGCTGTGACTAGCAATATCAAGCAATGTCAAGTAGTCTGACTATGCTCCCTTCTCTGACAAACAGCTCACTGTCAATATACAGTTTACACAGGGAGTTGTGGTGTGGGCGGGGTTAGGTTTCTGAGCTCTGCAACATGATACAGTCATGGCCAAAAGTTTTGAGAATGCTACTAATATTAATTTTTACAAAGTCTACTGCTTAAGTTTTTCTAATGGCAATTTGCATATACTCTAGAATGTCATAAAGAGTGATCAGCTTAACAGCAATTACTTGCAAAGTCAATATTGGCTAAGAAAATGAACTTTAACCCCCAAAACACATTTCAACCTCATTGCATTCCTGCCTTAAAAGGAGCAGCTAACGTTGTTTTAGTGATTGTTCCATTAACACAGGTGTGGGTGTTGATGAGAACAGGGCTGGCGATCAATCAGTCATGATTAAGTAAGAATGACACCACTGGACACTTTAAAAGGAGGCTGGTGCTTGGTATCATTGTTTCTCTTCAGTTAACCATGGTTATCTCTAAAGAAACACGTGCAGCCATCATTGCTCTGCACAAAAATGGCCTAACAGGGAAGAGTATCGCAGCTACAAAGATTGCACCTCAGTCAACAATCTATCGCATCATCAAGAACTTCAAGGAGAGAGCTTCCATTGTTGCCAAAAAGGCTCCAGGGCGCCCAAAAAGAACCAGCAAACGCCAGGACCGTATCTTAAAACTGTTTCAGCTGCGGGATCGGACTACCAGGAGTGCCGAGCTAGCTCACCAATGGCAGCAGGCTGGTGTGAGTGCTTCTGCACGCACTGTGAGACGGAGACTCTTTGAGCAAGGCCTGGTTTCAAGGAGGGCAGCAAAGAAGCCACTTCTCTCCAGAAGAAACATCAGGGACCGACTGATATTCTGCAAAAGGTACAGGGAGTGGACTGCTGAGGACTGGGGTAAAGTCATTTTCTCAGATGACTCCCCTTTTCGATTGTTTGGGACATCTGGAAAACAGGTTATTAGGAGAAGAAGAGGTGAGCGCTACCACCAGTCTTGTCTCATGCCAACTGTTAAGCATCCTGAAACGATTCATGTGTGGGGTTGCTTCTCAGCCAAGGGAATCGGCTCACTCACAGTCTTGCCTAAAAACACAGCCATGAATAAAGAATGGTACCAGAATGTCCTCCAAGAGCAACTTCTCCCAACTGTCCAAGAGCAGTTTGGCGCCCAACAATGCCTTTTCCAACATGATGGAGCACCTTGCCATAAAGCAAAGGTGATCACTAAATGGCTCATGGAACAAAACATAGAGATTTTGGGTCTATGGCCTGGAAACTCCCCAGATCTTAATCCCATTGAGAACTTGTGGGCAATCATCAAGAGACGGGTGGACAAACAAAAACCAACAAATTCTGGCAAAATGCAAGCATTGCTTATGCAAGAATGGACAGCTATCAGTCAGGATTTGGTCCAGAAGTTGATTGAGAGCATGCCAGGGAGAATTGCAGAGGTCCTGAAGAAGAAGGGTCAACACTGCAAATATTGACTTGCTGCATTAACTCATTCTAAGTGTCAATATAACCTTTTGGTACTCATAATATGATTGCAATTATATTTCTGTATGTAATATAAACATCAGACAAACACAATTAAAAACCAGAGGGCAACAGATCATGTGAAAAAATAATTTTGGTGTCATTCTCAAAACTTTTGGCCGTGACTGTACATCTAAGAACAGTAATTGTGTTGCTGCATCCAGTAATCTAAGTGATACATCATTGGATTCAGTGTCTCTATTCCTACATTATGCTGCTCTCAGCTGCGGTAGCAAAAACCTGCTAAAAGAATCCCTTTAAGGAATTTTTTTTCTTATTCTCATTTGAGGATGTAAAGAAACGTTTACGACTCTGTGACTGAATGATAATATCTTATTACTGGCTTGTTAGGCAGGTTAACATTCTGATTGAAGTAAGTGAACAATTTATGCTGGTGCCCTGATTTCTTCTTGTATCTGTTGCTCATGAACCAATAGAGTAAAATGAGTGGCTTCCTTGTCACGTAGGAGATGAACAATATCACGTTGCACATCTTTCATATAGGGACTTTTATTAATGGTACTAAATATTTATTTCACCAATCCACACATAATTCTGCTAGACCATGGTAGAAAGAAATGTTTTCTAATTAGCATGTTTGTATAAAAATGATTCATCCCCATGCTGCCTCAGTCGTAATTCGTTATTTTATGTTTCTACTTCTTACAAAGTTTTACTTTGGAAATTTTTTGAAGCAAAAGACATTATTTACATAGAAACTTGATATAGATCTGACATTTCTTTTCCACAATATGTAATAAATATAAGTAGCAGTATGTAGCAAAATGAAGGAAGAGATATGAGGCTTTTGCTTTGATCTTCTTTAGTCATTTTGACAGTAAGTTATATCAACATATCACATTAGATCAAGATTATCCTATGGTTCAATTACATTAAAAATCTGTAACAGTGAATAAGAAAGCTGTTTATGTAGCATCCCTTATATTATACACCTTTGTCTGTGTTTTTACAGAAAGAGAGCTAAGTAGCCAAAGGCTAAGTTAGGATGGCATTAACGTGATGGCATTTTATTATCCATAGTATAGTTAACTGGAATGTGCCACCTTTATGGCTCAATTGAACAAAAATTAGATCAGCAAATTATGTTATGGAGATCAAAACGCAGTTACGGGAAATGCGGGTGTCTAGATCTCTTCGATGTTAAAATAAGATGGCCTTACAGCTGTTTGTATATAAATAACACTCAGGAGTTGCCAACTATACTGTACAGAAGGCAGATCTTTTATTCACTAAAGACATCTTACTTTCATTACCTAAACAAACCATTGTTTCCTTCACCTGCCCTAAAAGGTTCAGTTGTCCTATACACATTAGATAACTGTGGGCCGAACAATCATTTGTAGTGATGGGCGAACCCCCCGAATGGCTATTGGGTCCCTCATATATATAGTAGTGTAAAAATAAATAAATAATTTAAAAAAATGACATAGCGCTCTGCAGTATTTTTGTTTTTCAGTGCAGATAAAGCAGATTGCTATGGGCTGCCACCTCCATCTGCCTGGCTTTACCTTGGCTGGCAATCAAAATACAGGAAGCCCGTTAATTTTTTTTAATTATTTAAAAAAATAATTTAAAAAAAATGCGTGGACTCCCGCCATATTTTGATTGCCAGTTAGATAAAACCAGGCAGCTGGGGGCTGGGATTCTCAGTGTGGTAAGGCCCAAGCGTTCTGGGCCCCCCATGCAAATAAACGCAGCCCGCAGCCACCCCTGGAAATGGCACATTGTTACTTACCACCATTTCCAGGTGCTTTATGTAGCTCGTCCAGTGGCCCTGATGGCAGTGGTATGCTAGGTAATAAAGGGGTTTATACCAGCTTTGTATTTTCAGCTGGTACTAAGCCTGAAATTCATGGTGTCATACCAAATTAGACATGGCCACCATGAATTTCTAGTAAACAGTAAAAAAAATACAACACATAGGAACATTTTTTTTTATTACAAATAAAACAAAAAAAACATTTAGAGACTACATCTTTATTATAGAAAAATCCTTAGTCTGATGCAGTCCACAGATAAAGTAATGTAGCTCTGCTTCATTGTGCAGTATAGACAAGTGTCTCTACAGAGCGAGACGCCGGGATGGCAATGTCCGCTCTGCTTCATTGCTCTGTGCAGACAAGTGTCTATACAGAGCGAGAAGCAGAGAGACCAATGTCAGCTCTGTTTCATCACTCAGTACAGACAAGTGTCTCTACAGAGCGAGAAGCATGCTTACACTAAGGGTGTGATTCCAATTGCAGGTGACTCGTGCGAGTCTCAAATCGCTATCACCTGTTACGGCGCACACTCTCCTGACAGGAGCGCCTCAGCTGCACAGAAATACATGCAGCCGACCCGCTCCTTTCCGAAGATTGTGTTCCGTGCCAGATAATACCGATATGAGACTCACACAGTGACAGTCAAAGTTCAATTGAGTCCATGAGCCATGGACTCGGGTGAACCCTGAAGTCACCGCGAACACTGCTGAAAACAGCCAAAGACTGCTGAGTGAAAGCAGTGCAGTAAATACCCCAGGAAGTTAATGATCGAACCCGGAAGCAGAAGCGGCTGGGAGACAGAGTCTACAGGATGCGTCGCGGGACCTGTAAGTATAATCATAATGTTTTTTTAATAATGTGCTTGTTTTTACAGCCCCTGGACCCGAGCTGTAACACGAGTTTCCCAGGAAAGCTCGTGTTCGGGATCATGTGCACAAACACTATGTGTTCAGTACGGACGCTGAACTTTACAGTTTGGGTTCGCCCATCACTAATCATTTGGCCTACAGCAAACTCTCCTGACTCACCATGCTCAGTGTTTCCTATGAGAGAGTCGCTGCCAATCACCTCTGACAGCAGCTTTAGGATCTTTAGAAAGAACAAAAAAAGATCAGACATTAGAAATCCAATGCTGGATCCTTCTTTTCCAAAATATCTGTCAGGCAGGGTTGGTTTTTGGACAAAATGGGCACAAAAATACTCACATATTGCACCATATTCGTTAAATTCATTCTGGTAAATGAGCGTGATTGACAATATTCAATTCCATATAGTATGATACTATCAGCAGCACATCTGAAGTTTGCACCATGTGATGTGCTGCTGAGAACAATGATTTCTGTTCCGCCATAAACAATCCAAATACACCCTTTAAATGAGCAACATTCATACTTTGGGTGATTGCTGACATCTTTACAGTAATGATCCCTCGTCTGCGCTGCCGGGATTTAAAAATGTGAATGGAACATACATTTTGTGACACAATCACTGTATATTGCACCCATGCATGTCTACACCAAGCACATACACATATATATACACACACACATAGCACACGCATGTATACAGGGCACATACATACACATATTGTATGTCTAGACATATACTGTGTATATATATATATATATATATGGCTGAGTGGAGGATACCGGGCACCGCTGATCCCTGTATGGCTGACAAAGCTGTGCTTTCAGGCAGGTGGAGACCTGGGTGCGTGTCCCAAAGCAAAGGCGATACAAGATCCACAATGAAGAGATGAAAGGTCGCACTCCAAAGGTCGAATAAAATATTTTTCTTTTTATTCCACGATCACATCAGGGGTACAGGTAGTGAGGGAGGATGAGGGTGTGCCACGTCGGACGACGGCAGCCGTTTCGCAAGTAACCTTGCTTCTACGGGTCCAGTGCATGCAAAGGTGCTGCATCCACCCTTAAATAACAGGTGAATTGGGTGCAGCATCCTTGCGTGAATGAAGTGCAAATTAAAAACATATACCAGCTGCACATGTATCAAATTCACATAGAAACTTATTACATATCAATTCCAAAATGGATTATAAATAATCGTAACATACATGGGTATAGTTAGAGTAAAAAATTAATTAAATATAGTGTTCATTATAGTTTAACCAGAGACATCTCAAAAAACACTATAAAAAACAGGCTTATAGGAAAAAAAAAAAAAAAAAAAAAAAAAAAAAAAACCAGCATTATAGGAACACTGACAAATCATTTTTGTCGTTCAGGCCAAGAGGACCGAGAGCATTTAAGTCTATAATCAATCTTGATTCCTTTCTAAGTAAAGAACGGTGCATATCACCTCCAGTGGGACAGGGATTAATTTTTATTACGCCTGCAAATTTTAAAAGGCGTGGATTACCACTATGATATTCCTGCATATGGGCAATTAAACGTGGAGAACCTATCCCGGAGGTTATAGACTTAAAATGCTCCCTAAATCGAACATATAAAGGCCGAATTGTTTTACCTATATAATATTTTTGACAGGGGCAAAAAATAACATATACCAGATAATTGGACTTACATGTAAGTCCAATTATCTGGTATATGTTATTTTTTGCCCCTGTCAAAAATATTATATAGGTAAAACAATTCGGCCTTTATATGTTCGATTTAGGGAGCATTTTAAGTCTATAACCTCCGGGATAGGTTCTCCACGTTTAATTGCCCATATGCAGGAATATCATAGTGGTAATCCACGCCTTTTAAAATTTGCAGGCGTAATAAAAATTAATCCCTGTCCCACTGGAGGTGATATGCACCGTTCTTTACTTAGAAAGGAATCAAGATTGATTATAGACTTAAATGCTCTCGGTCCTCTTGGCCTGAACGACAAAAATGATTTGTCAGTGTTCCTATAATGCTGGGTTTTTTTTTTTTTTTTTTTTTTTTCCTATAAGCCTGTTTTTTATAGTGTTTTTTGAGATGTCTCTGGTTAAACTATAATGAACACTATATTTAATTAATTTTTTACTCTAACTATACCCATGTATGTTACGATTATTTATAATCCATTTTGGAATTGATATGTAATAAGTTTCTATGTGAATTTGATACATGTGCAGCTGGTATATGTTTTTAATTTGCACTTCATTCACGCAAGGATGCTGCACCCAATTCACCTGTTATTTAAGGGTGGATGCAGCACCTTTGCATGCACTGGACCCGTAGAAGCAAGGTTACTTGCGAAACGGCTGCCGTCGTCCGACGTGGCACACCCTCATCCTCCCTCACTACCTGTACCCCTGATGTGATCGTGGAATAAAAAGAAAAATATTTTATTCGACCTTTGGAGTGCGACCTTTCATCTCTTCATTGTGGATCATATATATATATATATATATATATATATATATATATATATATATATACACACCACCTAGAGTCCATACATTTCAGGCTTAACCACACTCACACAGACACACACACAGACAGACCCACACTTCCATTCACATCACTGGGTTGTCTGTGTCATACTGGACGGATCCTCCTTGGAGACACTCTTTGTTACCACTTATACTCTGACCAAGATGGGAATTCTGAACACAGGGCTCCTCATCTAATATATAAAGCTGAGTGTATGCATGTTTGTATGTATGTGTGTATATATGTGTGTATGTGTGTATGTGTGCACGTGTGTGTGTGTGTGTGTGTGTATGTCTGCTAAAGGAATTCACACCATCGCATATAGAATTATGAAATTTTGCACAGACACTCCAATTGACTCAGGGAACGTCATAGACTATGTTTTCAGGGGACATTTTAATCCAACGCTTTACTATTTAGTTGTTCACCAAAAAAACCTGCCTCCATTAAAGTTATTGGAACTGGGAGCCACAGTGCAGCCAGAACATCAGAAGAGTTGCGCAGCCACGCCCTTACATGGAAAGTTGGTGTGTTACAATGCAGCCAGGGAAAGAGACAAACAGACAGAGACAGGGAGACAGGGAAAGAGACAGACAAAGAGACACATAAAGAGACAGGAAGAGAGAGACAGGCAGGGAAAGTGATAGACAGGGAAAGAGACAGACGGACAGACAGGGAAAGAGACCGACACAGACAAAGAGACAGACACAGACAAAGAGACAGACAGAGACAGACAGGGAAAGACAGGGAAAGAGACAGAGAAAGAGACAGACAGACTGGGAAAGAGATAGCGAGAAAGACAGGGAAAGAGACAGACAGACAGGGAAAGTAATAGAGGGACAGACAGAGAAAGCGATAGAGAGACAGACAGGGAAAGCGATAGAGAGACAGACAGGGAAAGCGATAGAGAGACAGACAGGGAAGTCGATAGACAGACAGGGAAAGAGATAGACAGGGAAAGAGACAAAGAGACAGACAGAGGCAGACAGGGAAAGAGACAGACAGACAAAGAAATAGAGAGAGACAGACAGACAGACACAGAGAGAGGCAGACAGAGAGGGAGAAAGAGAGGGAGACAGACAGAGACTGGGAGAGAAACAGGGAGACAGTTACTATCCCGGGCAACACTACTACAGCTAGTATTAAATAAGAATGACATTAAACTGTTAAAATAGGCTTTACAAACTGGAGAGTCAGTAAAAAGAATGTTTTCATAGGATAATAAACTTATATGTAACTTTTAACAAAGAGCTTCATTTTATAGTCTATTTTTACATAAAAAAAAGTTAAATTTGGCTTTTTAAGCATCATCCTAGTGTTCTAAAATCTCTATGACAACACTTTAGGTCTTACAGTGAGAAGTATACAAGGCACTCCCAAGATGATTTGAAGAAATATTTATTCATGTGCGTAACAAAACGTTTTTGGTCCTATGTGGACCTTCCTCAGTAGCAAATGTGTGAGGGAACACGCTGTGTGGGCTGTCAAACGCGGAATCCACCGCTGTATGGGGGCAGCACTCTGGAGCTCAGGTGGGAGCTCCGGAATTCAGTGCAGGTAACCGCGGCCAGGCTTGGTATTACTGAAGATTCCTCCAGTAGCCAGTCCGAAGCTGGCTGCGGCATTTCCGCACCCAATCCGCACAAAATCCGCAGCAAAATGCAACAAAGCGCATGCGGATTTGGATGCGGATTTCGGTGCGGTCTTTTCCCGCAGGTGCGGAAATCTTACTGAGCCTCAGGAATTTTCCTGAGAAAATTATTTTTTCTAGTGCGCACAGGGCCTAAAAGTGTATCTGTAAATAGAAATAATTGACCTATTTAGAAAAACAAAGATATAGATAACATTAAAAATGTACACTGCTTCTTGTGGGGCCTTTCTCTATGATGCATTCTTGACCTTCATTGCTTGAGAGCAGAGGATACAAAACACTCTCCAAAGTAATGACAGTTTTTCACTTCAAGTGTTAAATGTACTCTCTAATCCTGTCTCTACATGCTCTTCTGGCAGAGTTCCTGTATTCCTTGTGCTTCTTCCAGCATTAGAAAAGGTGCAGTCATATGGTGTAACCTGATCTCAATGACATTGAAGGACATTGCTTTTTTTTCCTCCAGATCTTCGCATATAAGATGAGCTGAACAGCTTTTTTAAGGTATTTTTATTACCTCAATTAAAGTATTAAACCATTAGTTTACATTTTCTGCCGATTATACAAGTGATTAACATGTAAATTTGTGGTGCTGAGAATAGTGTGTCTTGTTCAGCTTCTTCCATGATTGTAGCTTGTTGCCTACAGATTATAAAAAGTAGCTGGAATTCTCTATGCTAATAGCGCGGCAGTTTAATTTGTCATTCAACTTCACTGACCTTGAATGGAATGTTAAAATCTAAAGCTGGAACACGGGCGGTGTTTATACACCTCCGACTAGTTATTTACTATACATGTAGAAACGATTGCTGCACTGAAAATCAAATTTATACCGTGTTGTCATAACCATAGCTTAAAGGACAATTGATCCTGAATTACAGCACAGCCTTAAAAGATATTTTTACCCGAAGCTTAGAAATGGCCACATACTAGCAAGTCACAAATCTGATTTAAAGTTCATTTGTTTGGTTTGTTTTACTCAAATGTATTACAATTTTTCAGTTTCGTCGTATGCTTAACTCTGCAAAAAGGCGACACAGGCAATGGTTGTCACTTATAAATGATCTTTTCGCAAACAAATAGTAAAACTGTAGGTCTGTACTTTGAACAAGCTGACAAAAAGTTTATCTGTATTGACTAACATAATAATCGTGAAAAAACGCTCACATCATTATCACCCGATAAATGAGCAAAACATTCATTCATTGGGGGAAATTATCTATTGCACAAAACAAAAAATTGCCATTCTCGTTGGTGCATGATGTGGAAGCAGAGCTATGGCAGTCTATGCGCAGTGAGCGATTTATTACAGATTGCTGAGTGCTCACCATGTAACTATAGTCTGCATGGGTAAACCGGTTATTAAATGACTGCTGATCGGTAATTGTTTACTGATCGATGGTCGTATCGTGCTGCTGGTCGATCCATGTAAATGAACCCTTAGTCATGTGTTGGCATACCTTTTCTTATTTGCGTTTGTAAGGGGGTGCTCCAGCACAATCTTGTTTGTGTAAGTAGTGCTTTGTAGGAAAAGTAAAAGTTGTTGGTCATGTCTGCTGATGTAGTTTATTTGGCGCCACATAGACTTTGTGCTAGAGTAGAGCTTGATTAAAGGGGTGGTTCACTACTCTGCAGTAATGACCCCATCCCTGGAAAACTGATAGGGAAGGCTTTTTCTAAATACCTTGATCAGCCAATTCTGCCAATAAACGGCGCTATTGCAGTCCACTCATCCCCATGAAGTGAACCCTGGGCTCTCTGACCTCTGAGATCCAGTTGACCTGACATCACCACGGCCTGCCCCAGTCTTCCTGAGTGGATGGGATGTGGGCGGAATTTCACCGCTCATCAAACCCAGTATCACTCTTGCGGCGCTCTGCAGTGAAGGAGGGAGGGTGCGACATGCTGTTCTGTGACGCTGGGCAGCTATGATGAGCAGTGAAATGCTGCCCACAGCATAGTCACTCATGAAGACTGGTGCTGGCCGTGATGTCTGGTCAACTGGAAGTTGATGTGACATCACCGGATCCCAGAGGTTACGGAGCCCCAGGGGTCACTACATGGGATGATTGGTCCACAATAGCGCCGCTCACATCCAGAATTGGCTGATCAAGGTATTTAGAAAAAGTCTTCCCTATCAGTTTTACAGGAATGTGATCACTACTGTAGAGTAGTGAACCACCCCTTTAATGTTTCTTACCAAGCGAGGCTGATCTCATTAATGAGGCTCTGTCTAATTATTGATGAGGCGCAGCTCTAGAGGAAGATTTTGTTTATAAAAGTGATAGTAAGCTGTATGGGCCTTTATATGGCTGCATCAATATTTAGTTCACAAACATAAGGCTTAATAATGAACGTGTTTTTGCCAGTTTTATGGCATAGAATGATTTGCAACATTTTTGGACAACTTCAAGCTGTGCAAAAATTTGCACATTTTTGCTATTTCATGCCAGCTTTTCTTGAACTCTACC
The DNA here is from genome assembly GCF_048569485.1 of Anomaloglossus baeobatrachus. Lineage (NCBI taxonomy): Eukaryota > Metazoa > Chordata > Amphibia > Anura > Aromobatidae > Anomaloglossus > Anomaloglossus baeobatrachus. The sequence continues at coordinate 301,311,386 of NC_134356.1, read as the reverse complement.
AAAGTGAGCTGAACTGAGGTGTGATGCGGATGGCAATGCCCATCCAACAAATTCATGAAAAGCTGTGATGTGCCTTACCCTGGAAATGTTACTCTAATCATTGATGAAACTGTATGCCACTTGTACGATGTGCCTGATAATTTAAGTGAATTAGGCACATCTTACTTTAGTACACTGTCACGAGTGTCTCCCATCCTAGAGACTTGTGACAACTCTGGGATCTGATCATCTTATTACTAGGTGTTTTAAATGTATTTGACCAACCTGATGCCCTAACGCGCATTTTGCATTTTGTATTGTTCACTTTGTCATGGTGACTCGCCTTGACAAAGCAAACAATGCAAGACGCGAAACATGGACTTGGGCATCCACTTGGGATCTCCTGCACTCTCCTCATTAGCTCTTTCAGGTAATATTACACTGTACAATCTGGTGAGTACTGGCTTTTTACTTACATGTTCGTCACACCGTTGCTTCACCACTACTAGATTTTGAGTGCAGGTTACTAAACCTCACAGATTTTTGTGTTTTTTTTCTAGTCTAATTCCCTTGTTCTATTTAACTGTTAGGGTACATGCCCACCCTTTGGAGATTTTTCTTATTTCTACATTGGGGTTTTTATATGAGATGCGGCAATAATTCTCTTTTCTATATTTCGATATTTGTATCATATACATGTATTGTGATCCTATTATTACATTCTACCAGATCATTGCATTATCGTTGTATTTTTTTGGCTTTTGTTCTATATTTTTTTGTCTAATTAATGTTGGATGTACAATTTTTAATGTAATTCAATAACAATCATGTTTTAAATTCTATTTGCACCTTTAGTCTACATCCTTCTCCATTTATTTCTATTGTTATCTTAGTGGATATGTCCCAAACACACCACACTGGGATTTTTTTTTTATAAATTCCACCTCTGGTTATGACATAAATTTATTATTTTTTTAATGGATATTCTTCTTCTACTGCAGGTGCTATGTCGCATTTGATGCCAAAACAGTAGAAACCACTCACACGCGACCACTTTTTTGGAAAGTACACCTCTTGAAGAATTCATATAGAGGTGTAGTGAGCATTTTAAATGGAAAACTTATTTTTGTCCATTAAAATTTTGTTTTAGCCCCAAGTTTTTAATTTTCAAAGAGGCTATTAAGAGAAAATGGACCACATCATTTGTTATGCAATTTATCCCAAATTCGCCAATATTTTGTATGTGGTTAGATACAAGTTTTTTAGGTACAATGCAAATCTCAGAAGGGAAGGAGCACCATAATCAAATGCAGATTTTGCTGGAATGGTCATGTCATATTGGCAAAGCCCCAGAGGTGCCACAACATGAGAACTGTCTATAAGTGACCACATTTTACAAACGGCACCCCTTAGTTTATTTTTACAAGGGGAAATAGCTAAAAACAGGCCCCATAATTTGTTAATCAATTTCTGTTGAAAGTGGCAATACCCCACATTTAAACTGTAGGGAAGGATTGTAGGAACTGAATTTTGCGGCCTAGAATTTTGTGGTCCAGATTTTTGTAGAATAGTTTGTGGACACCATTAGCAGAGCCCCTGATGTGCTTAAACAGTAGACATCCCCTCAAGTGACCCTTTATTAGAATTTACACCTAATTAGGAATTCATCTATGGGTGTAGTATTTTTACACTATGGGCATTTTCCAAAAACACTCAGCGGAAGTTGCAGAGCGAAAATTGCAAATCTGCCATTGTAGTGCCCACTACATTGTATCACCCAATAGATTGGGCCCAGCTTGTGCTTCTGGAACCACGCACCTGTTAAAAGTTGTCATGGCGACCTCCGGTTGCCATGTCAATGATCCGGTCCTTGCAATGATGTTGAGGGGGTACCGAAATGATGGGAGAGGGTGCGCACTCCTTCCCACATCTCACAGCTTCTTAAATATTGGGATCGATATTGATCACTTACTTTAGGGGAGTAAACAGCCTGAGTCAATGCAGGAACCACTCCTCATTGTGAGAGCTGGGTCTCAGCTGTCACGTAAGACGAGCTTCAAGCAGCGATTACGCAGGCACAGCTCCTGTGATTTCCGCAAATGGATGTTCTGGTGCATCATGGGGATCGTGTAGGTACAGTAGCTGTGCCAAGACAATCACCACCGAGAGCACAGCTTAAGGCCCCCTTCACAAGTCCGTGATTCTGGTACGTGTTTGGTCCGTTTCCTCACGTGCCGGAGACACGGGCACAAGTAGACCCATTAAAATTAATGGGTCTGCGCTCACATCTATGTTTTGCCATGGACCGTGTGTCCGTGTGGAGCATATGTGTGCCCGTGTGCTCCACACGTAGACATGTCCGTTTTTCTCCGGCATCACGGGTGTCACACGGACCACACCCGGACCGCACGGATGTGATGCGTGTGACACACACCGGAGAAAACACACATGCCTGTGAAGAAAAAATAATTTCTATACTCACCTTCTCCAGCACTGCTGTCTCTGCCTCCGCTGTCACTTGTTTGCGACCCCCGCTCATTATGCTCATGAATATTCACTCCGCTGCGGGTCGGAAGCAGCAGCAGCGGGGATTCGGCAGGACGGGAGACCGCAGATCAGCACCATGGACAGCAACGCCGGGGACAGGTAAAAGTTTTCGTTCTCCGTATGTTATCATGGATAGCACACGGAGAACACACGTGTGCCATAAACACGGTACACGGAGGGCAATACGCACCTTTGACACATCTGTGAAAAACATGCGTGGTTTTCACGGACGTGTGAAAGAGGCCTAAGTGATAGCTGAGCACTGGACATCACTGCCAGCGCCAATGCCTGCACCTTCCCTGGCTTTTTAACCCCTTAAATTCCTGCAAACACTAGCAATAATAACATAAAATAGGCTAGGAGTGGGAGGGGTTCCTTCTCTCACTCCATTAAGTAATTTTTAGCTGATGATTTTTGGAATAGCAATCCTGGGTCCAAACATTACCTCCAAATAAGCCATCTACAAGAGCATGGTCTAGAAGGCGCTCTGTCAGAGTAACTCTGACAGGTGTACTGCAATGCAGTACATGTGTATTGCAATACATTATAGCAGTGATCAGAGTAATAAAAGTTAAAGTCCCATTTTGGGTCTAAGTTCACATATTTGGTATTGTGGCATCTGGAACAACAAGATGTATTAAACTGTCACACTATTTAAATTTAACCCCTACAGCGAAAAGTGTAAAAAAAATAAAAAATAAAAAAATAACAGCAAAAACTTTGGTTTTTTTTCATCTTACAGCAACAAAAAAGTGGAAAAAAATGAGATAAAAAAAATTGCAAGGAAATATAAATGGTGTGTCTGAAAACATCATCTTTCCCCCAAAATACAAGCCCCAACACAGCTCTGTCAGCAAAAAAAAATTAAAAAAGCTACAATTGTAAGAATAAGGCCATGACATTTTTTTTTAAAATATTTTTATTCTATAAAAGCGGCATAAAATAAACATAAAAATTACATAAGTGGTAATGCTGCATTGTTAGTGAGACAAAGAATAAAGCTTTCATATCAGTTTTACACTATTTATATCAAATAGAGGGAAATATAAGAAAAAAAATAAAAAATAAGCATTTTTTCCATCCACAAAAAATAGGAGTACACAACAGTCCAAGTGAATCAAGTATAATACTTTGTTAATGTCAAAAAAATATGATAATAAATGCAAACCACACAATTCCCCGACGTACGTTTCGCTACCCGGCTTCTACAGGGGGCGTGCTGGGCAGGAAAAAGGAAGGAGATTAAATACACCTGTCCAACCAATTGAGAACCCTGGAGCCAGGCAGGAGGTTACGTTCATACTGAGGGAGGCAACGGACTGATGCAAGCGCTCACAGGGTTCTCAATTGGTTGGGCAGGTGTATTTAATCCCCTTCCTTTTTCCTGCCCGGCACGCCCCCTGTAGAAGTCGGGTAGCGAAACGTACATCGGGAAATTGGACGTTCGCGGTACTCTACTCTATTCCCAGGTAATTTTGCTTTTTGTGGTGATTGTTGTGGTTGTATTATTGACGTACTTGCATCTAGCATGTTGTAGGACACTATATGTCTACGGACGTACAGTGGACCGACTTCTTGTATGCACCTTGTGCAACTTTAATGATGGTGCTGGTGCCACAGCAATGCCTCACAGAGTAACTGGGTTTTAGCACAAGATGGATAAGCAGTGACCAATGGTGCTTTTTGGTAGCACATGAACATCTTGTATTACATGACATATGGGTTATGTGCAATAATTGGCACATGGACACTTTCTATATATATGTAACTGATCAAGATTTTGTGTGTTATGATAAGCACAGGCCACTTTAATGTTATTATATGTGCAATATATATACCGCTTTGTCCAAAAATACCTTTTTCAACTGCAACTATCATTTTTAATTGTGTGGTTTGTGTTTATTATCATATTTTTTTGACATTAATAAAGTATTATACTTGATTCACTTGGACTGTTGTGTACTATTTTTTGTGGGGGGAAAATGCTTATTTCCCTCTTTTTGATATAATAATTGTCTTTTGGAGTGTCCTCATATGGATTTGACCAATATTGTGTTGTTACAGTTTTACAATATGGAGAATGGTGTATAAAAAAACAAAAAAAAACCCCAACAATTCGTGTATTTCTGTTTCTTCTTGATTCCGCCTCACAAAAAGCAGAATAGAAAGTAATCAAAAAGTATGTGGTACTAATAAAACTCCAACTCATCCCACAGAGATCAAGCCCTCACATGTCTCTGTCAGCAGAAAAATAAAAAAAAATTATAGCTTTCAGAATATTGATGTGCAAATTTTTATTACTTTTATTTTGAAAAAAACGTGTTTTTAGTGTGATAGTAGCTGACATTGTACTGACCGGAGGAATAAGGCTGCTTTATAACTTATACCGCAATATGAACCTCGGAAAAAGTAAATAAATAAATATAGTCATCAAATCTTAAACTGTTCTGGATTTTTTATCATTCTGCCTCCAAAAGATCCCAAAACGGCTCAGTTTTATGTATAAGGGCTTGTTCGCACGTAAATGCTGAAATGTCTGCAACGATTTAACAGTACATGTGCACATCAAATCGCTGCAGAAACACTGTGTAATGGATGCAGTGTTTCAGCAGATTACATGCCGATTTCATGCGCTCGGGATGCAGCCTCCAACATAGACAGAGTGGCAGCTGCATCCATAGCACAAAGAATAATTGACATGCTGCTTTTATGAACACACGGATTTGGGTCAAAATTTTAGCACCCAAATTGCTGCGTTCAAAAAAGCAACGTGTGCACGGATTACATAGATTGTGCAGGGGACACAGGACGCATGCATTTGTGCCGCAGTGCTAAATGCAGCGTAAATGCAAGCTATTATGCAACGTGCGCACGAGCCCTTAGGCTATGTGCGCACTTTGCTTTTTTTCATGCATTTCAGCAGCGTTGAGTTACAGCGTTTTAATGCAAAATGCATGCGTTTTGATTTCCAGGCAAAGTCTATTGAAAATAGGGCTTTCTTGTGCGCATGATGCATTTACAAACGCTGTATTTTAGTTGCGGAAAATTTGTCAAAATCCCTGCGTTTGAAGAAGCAACATGTCAATTGTTTTTGCCATTTTGGCTGCGTTTTAATAACATTGAAGTCAATGAGAAATGTCTAAATGCTTATTTTTCAAGAAAGAATGCGTTTCACTTGCTTTTTACTAGCGATCTGCATGTGTTTTTGACATAATAAACGCAGGTCTTTCGGTCTCTCTCTCTCTGTCGGTCGGTCTGTCAGTCGGTCTGTCTCTCTGTTTCTGTCTCTATCTCTCTCTCTGTCTATGTTGGTCTCTCCCTCACACCCCCTCTCTCATACTCACCGATCCACGATCACCAGCGCTGCGCTGCACGACATTCACACTGTGGCGGCTTCTCTTTTGAAAATGCCGGCCGCTCATTAATCCATCACGTATTCCCTGCTTCCTCCGCCCACCGGCATCTATGATTGGTTGCAGTCAGACACTCCCCCATGCTGAGTGACAGCTGTCTCACTGCAACCAATCACAGCCGCCGGTGGGCGTGTCTATATCGAGCAGTTAAAAAAATAAATAAATAATTTTAAAAATATGATGTGCGGTCCCCCCCAATTTGGATGCCAGCCAGGGTAAAGCCACATGGCTGAAGGCTGGTATTCTCAGGATAGGGAGCTCCACGTTATGAGGAGCCCCCCAGTCTAACAATATCAGCCAGCAGCCGCCCGTAATTGCCGCATTTATTAGATGTGACAGTCCCGAGACTCTACCTTGCTCATCCCGAATTGCCCTGGTGCGGTGGCAAACGTGGTAATAAGGAGTTAATGGCAGCAGCCCATAGCTGCCACTCAGTCCTAGGTTAATCATGGCAGGCATCTCCCCGAGATACCTTCCATGATTAACCTGTAAGTTAAAGAAAATAAACACACATCCAAAAAATCCTTTATTTGTAATGAAAGACAAAAAACCCCCTCTTTCACCACTTTATTAATCCCTCAAAAACAACTCCAGGTCCGACGTAATCCACGCAAGGTCCCACGACGCTTCCAGCTCTGCTGCATCGGAAACTGACAGGAGCGGCAGTAGAACACCACCGCTCCTGTGAGCTCCATGCAGCAACTGAAGTGAGTCGCGCGATCAGCTGTGCTGTCACTGAGGTTACCCGCGGACACCGCTCTCAGGTAGAGGACTGCATCTGTGGCCGTGAGTAACCTGAGTGAAAGCACAGCTGATTGCACGGCTCACTGCAGTCACTCAGGGGATTTGCAATCACAGATGAGTCCTTCACGTGTGACCGCAAATCAGGCTGCCACACAGAGAGAGCAGCGAGATGTCAGTGAAATCGGGTGAAGCTCTGACGCCATTGCTGTGGACTCCTGTGTCCTGGCACTAACCTCAGAGGTTCATCTGAGTTCATGACAGCCCACAGACACAGAGCCACGGGATGACAATGAAGTCGGGTGGAGTTCATCCGAGTTCATTCTCATCGCCCGACTGTCTGTGTCTGCTGTCAGCGGACATGTAGCAAAGCTGAATTGCCGGGGGAACGCACTGACAAAAATGTATCCAAAACGCATGTAAAATGCATGCAAAATGCATCCAAAAAACATGCGTTTTGGATGCATTCTTTTTGTCAACACGCAGCGTCATGTCTGCCAGAGGGTTCATTGTTTTCCGCACTTCTCAGGACGCAATATGCGCACATAGCCTAAATCTCTGAAAAACATGATTCAGACAAAATTCCCAAAAAATTCACTGTAATGAGGCAGATTGAGTAACTTTGGACTCCAGTCAGGCCTGTGGTCCAGCGGTGTCCATCTTTTTACGTGTCTTTTTAGGTGTGCACAAAAGCGCAGTCAGCAACAGTTTTGTGCATCTTTTAAAACAAGGACATCGCTGGATAACTCCAACCATAAAAAAAATAAGTTTCACTCAGGTCCATAATCTGGTATTGGAAATACAGGGGGCTTCCGTGTCACTTGTAGTGCAAAGGCTCTGGAAACGGCTATAGCTCCCCCCCAAAAAAGAAATCCAGCAAAATCTGTGCTTGCAAATTCGAATGCTGTCCTCTGTTCTGAATCCCACAGTGTGCTTAAATCACAGTTAACGGCTGATTTTTCGTTTTCTGTTTCTTTTTTGTCGCTCCCCTTCTTCCAAGAGCCTTACGTTTTTTATTTTTTGATTAATCATGCCATGTAAGAGCTTACGTTTTGCGGAACAAGTTGTACTTTTAAATGAAACCATGAGTTTTACCATATAGTGTACTGGAAAATGGCCAAAAAAATCCAAATGCGGAAAAATTGCAAAAAAAGTGCAATTGCACGATTATTTTTAAGATATTTTATTCACAGTGTCCACTATATAGAAAAACTGATGTGTATATATATTGACCCTCTAATGTACCCAGAGGATCTCGCTGCAGTCACACTCTTTTCCTGGCCTACTTATTAAGGTTTATCAATATTCACTGCTTCCCCCTCCTACCTTTTGTGCCAGTGTCTGTGACTGGTTGCAAACTGCTATACATGTCCACACACGTCCCCACCCTGTGTTGGTGCCTGTGACTGTGATTGGTTATAAGTCACTGTGATTGGTTATAGTCAGATTGCTCTATAGTAGTGTAAAAAAAGAGAAATAATTTAAAAAAATGACATAGGGTTCCACCCTATCTTGATAGCCAGCAAGGGTAAAACAACAGCTGAAGGCTGCAGCCCCCACCTGTGAGCTTTACTGTGGCTGGATGTGACCGTGCCCTGCAACCTCAGATATAGCAGCGTCGGGACCATCGTGAAACCTTCGTGTGGATTACGTCAGACCTGCAGGAATGTTTTTGGAGTTAATAAATTGGTCAAAGAGGGTGTTTTTGTTTTTTTAAATAAAGAATTTTTTGCTGTGTGTTTATTTGTTTTGACTTAGAGGATTAGTAATGGGGGAGTCTTATAGATCCCTACCTATTACTATTCTGTCTTGATGACAGCTGACAACTCCCAGCTGTCATTAACCCCTTATACTACCTCAATTGCCACCACATCAGGGCAATTGGGATGAGCTAGGTAAAGCGTCGGAATTGTCACATCTAATAGATGCGACAATTTCCAGTTGCTGGGGGGGTTGCTATTTTTAGGCCAGGGAAAGCACAATAACCATGGGCGTCCCCAGGCTGAAAATAAAAGCCCTCAGCTGTCAGCTTTATCTTGGCTGCGTATCAAAATGGCGGGACTGCACACCATTTTTTTAAATTATTTATTTAAACAATTTAAGAAAGCCACATGTGGTCCCTCTTATTTTGATAAACAGCCAAGATTTTGCGCATAGCTGGGGCTGGAGCCTGTAGCAATATGCTTTATCTGCACTGGGTATTTATGTACTGGGCATCCTACGTCTTTTTTTATTTATTTTTACACTTTACTCGGGCAGACAAATAGTCTTTATGTGGGCAAACAATCTTGCCTTAATTACACACAGGTGGATTATATTTATCATCATCAGTCATTTAGGATAACATTGGATCATTCTGAGATCCTTAATGAACTTCTGGAGTGAGTTTGCTGCACTGAAAGTAAAGAGGCCGAATAATATTGCACGCCCCAATTTTCAGTTATTTATTTTTTAGAAAAGTTTAAAACAAGCAATACATATCGTTCAATTTCACAATTGTGTGACACTTGTTGTTGATTTTTCGCTATAAAATTTAGATTTTTATCTTTATGTTTGAAGTCTAAAATGTGAGAAAAGGTTGAATAAATCAAGGGAGCCGAATTCACAAGGCACTGTATGTGATATTGGTGTAGAAATTGTACAGCAAACTTTATTTTCCATTTTCTCTTTGTACTCCTGTGAAATAAAAAAAATGAGATTCATTATTGTGAGAAAAAGTAAAATTCTTTTAATTCCTGTAAAGCACCTAAAGGATTAATAAAGTTCTTGAATGTTGTTTTGAGAACTTAGAGGGATGCAATCTTTAAAATGGTGTCAGGAGACATGTTTACAAAAAGTAGTTATTTTTAATTGTGTCTCTTTTTCTCTCATTCACTTTTTTTTTCTTTCTTTCTTTCTTTCTTTCTTTTTTTCTTTCTTCTTTCTTTCTTTCTCACTCTCTCACTCCCACTCTTTCTTTCAATTTCATGCTTTCTTTATTTTTGTTTTTCCCTTATTTCTTTATTTCTCTTCTTTCTCATTCGCATTTCTTCCTTCTTTCCTTACTTCCTTTGTTTCTTTTTCTATCTTTTTCTTTCTTTTTCCTTCTTTTTCTTTCTTTCTTATTCCTATACACTTCTTTCTTTTAATTTCATGCTTTCTCTTTCCTTCTCATTTCATTCTTTTCTTTCTTTTTCTTTCTTTCTTTCTCTCATTCATTCATTCATTCGTTCATTAATTCTTTCTTTTTTATTTTCCTTAGCTTTATAGAGAGAAGCTTATACTAAAGCAAGTTAGAAACATATGGTAGATTTTCTTTTTCTTTGTTTTTCTCTTATTCCCACTCAGCTCCTTTCTCATTCACACTTCTTCCTTCTTTCCTTCCTTCCTTTTTCTTTCTTTCTTTCTTTCTTTCTTTCTTTCTTTCTTTTTCTTTCTTTCTTTTTTTCTTTCTTTCTTTCTTTCATAGAGAGAAGCTTATACTATGAACAGATTTAAACCAAGCTAGAAACATATGGTAGATTTTCAAAGTGTTTTCTCTTCTTGCAGTACCTGAGGAGGGATGCAAAGCAGCTGCTCCTGTATTTGCAGTCAGAGACTCATGTTTATTTAGTGCTTAGCATTTAGTTTGGAGACAGGACATTTTCTTCAGCTATTGATTCTGGACATTAAATTCTAATAAAATGAAATACAAATTTTATTGCTTATCATTATATTCTTTTTACTTTTTTTGATACTTAATGGTATACTTATGTTAATGATTCTGCCACCCCTGTGAACATTTCTGGAGCTCAGGTAAGCTTACATCTGTACTGATCATTGGTTTGGGCACATTTCCTTGTATGCTGTTTAGAAAAAGACCTAATGTAACTACTTTGAAAGTACTAATCATCATAAACATACATATCTGTACTTGTATAAAGACTTCTTTGTAAAAAAAAAAAAAAAAAAGGTTGTGCGTTACTTTAACATTGCAGACATATGTAAAAAAAAAACCAATCAGTGATGCAACAATTTCAGAGTCGTTTGTGCTTTTCTCATCCTAATGAGACACAAGTAGAATGTTCCCATGGCATTTGCTAATAAAACCCCAAAGGCATTGTATCTGCTAATACATGCTATGGAGTTGGCGGTATCTAAAGTTGGCACTTGTGCCAAAGCAGTACAAGTAGGGCGATAAAATATATGTGCTTTACAGAATAAGTTAATAGAGTTTTTCATATTTTTCATTTTGCTTGGGACAATATATTGTTTATATATTTGCTTTTTTCAAAATAATCATAGATTTAGACACTTCTCCATGACATATGCCAGTAAGAGAATATTGATGTTCTCGGTAATTCTTTATGTACTCCCTTCAATCTCACCTCCCAATAAGTGCATGGTGTTTACGTGTTCTTTTTTAGGTTTTCTAGGCTGTGAGTTGATGGGATCAGAACTGAATGTATTCTTTGGCAGCACTATGTAGATTGTATCATAAATCTATACGTCTATTTACATTTTTGTTGTATTTGTCACCTTTCGCACTGATACAGTGCAGATGTCTTATTTAGTACATTACATATGAGGGAGGGCTGGGTTAGGTTGGCTGCCCTAGGCATAAGTGAGAAAACTGCTATGAATCAGAAAGTGAGCCAGCATCTGCAGGACCAGCTCAAACCGCTCTTAACCCCTCCCATTCCTTCAGTAAGATCATTGTCAGCGTACGCCTCCTACTAAAACATTTCAAACGTCAGTGAAACACTCTAC